>NC_054552.1:8175500-8445500 GCF_017654505.1 Polyodon spathula
TCCTGTTTTTTTTTTTTTTTATCTCGTTAGTACAACTGGCCCCAGATGTGACAACATGACAAATAATTCCAATAAAATGTCATGTAGGAACCATAACAGCCCATGAAAGGTCGTAATCACATTCAAGAAAGCCATTTAAAAAAATGATATGCTACAAGAACAGTGCTCCATATTTACTATTAGTAAGCATTAACTTTTCATCAAAGTAAAAGCAAGAAATACAGTATCTCTTTTTAAAATTGTTCTCTAATGCCATTAAAGATGTGCAGCTGTGGGCTGTTGTAGTGAGTGCTGTTGTTTGTTTGAATATAGAAATTGATTGAAGAGGTTGAGGAGATGCTCAATAACCTTCCTGGGGTGACGTCAGTCCACGGGCGATTCTATGATCTCTCCAGCAAATATTACCGCATCATAGGAAACCACGCCTCCTACTACAAAGACGCTTTGCGCTACTTGGGCTGTGTGGATGCAAAAGACATACCAGGTAACACATGCCTATCATTTTCCTTATTCACTTATTTCACAAGACCAGCATAGCAGTTTGACCCCCTCGGCATCAAATAGAGATTGATGGCATAATATAACACTTTAAAACAGCAGTTTTAAGCCTTAGTGTGTTTTAAATGTGTTCCCTAATTGGGTATGATTGATTTTTCAAATAATTGACCGTTCTGGATTTATTTTTTATTTTTCTAATCGCAAAGAAACTAAGGTTCATATTTAAAGAACTGACACTTGCGTGAACTCCCACTCACATTCTTGCTAACAATGTTAATAGGGGAAGGAAATCCTGCAGTTTGTTAATAACACTACAAACTGTTGACCTTGACAATACAGTATCCTCTTCCAGAGGCAGAGCAGCAGGAAAGAGCCTTTACTCTGGGACTGGCTGGCCTGTTAGGGGAGGGCGTGTACAATTTCGGAGAGCTTGTAAGTTATTTTCATATCTGAATTGTTTTTGGTTTTTTTTGTATGCATTGATTTGAGACGTTACTCACAGATTAGTAAGATTAGTACCAATTAGTGCAGTTGTGGGCAATCCGCAGCCCACTGGGGGCACTATAATGGCCCTCACCACTTTGCCAAGCTTACTGTATAACGAAACTGAGTGTTAGAATTGCAATGTAGAGCCGTGTAACACTGAGGTAGAACAGATCTGTGCAGTAAAACAAGCTGTTGATGGTAAGCAGGAATTAAACATTGTTATCTTTCAGTAGAAGAAAATTCTCCTTTTCACCCTGTTCACATGACCTAGTCCCAGGATAATTTATGCAGCAGAGGAAGGGTCTCTATCTATGTGATTTCAGGCGATCTAGCTTTACTATACCAAACCAGTGTAAAAAAATTAATTAATTATTCAAAATTTTAAAACCTGCTCATCAACACATGGAGTGTATTATGAACAGCTGTAACTAGAAAGTATAAAAACATAACTACAAGAGCACCACTCCTGCAGTATGCTTTTTAAGTAATCACACACATTAACGCTCAAAATATCCTAGGCTGACGATACGTTTTCTTAACTTTTTTGGTGGAAATTAAATTACGATAGTCTGCTTTCTTATCAATCGGTGGAATTGCCGGTCAGATTATTAAATTATAATATCAGAACGTGGTGTCTTTCCTTTACCCAATCCATTATTTTACAATGCATTTCAAACAATATCACAAAAATGTGATTGTCACTATATTCTGTAAATATATTATTACTTGTTGTTAAAATTAATTCAACCAAAAAAAAAACAAACCAATGATTTTGTAAAAAAGTTAAACCTTCAATCAAAAAGTCTCCCAAAAAGTCACATTAATTATATTTGTTGTTCAGTTGAAATGGTAACATTGCTTATATTTTAGACTATGAATTTATTTTTATTACATTTGCTATCAGATGTATTGGTTGTTTCTTTATATCTGAAACGGGGTGCAGTGAACCCCACATGATCCTCAGAGGGTTAAAACAACCACACCCTACATATAACACGTTAGCTTGCTCTTGAACCAAAGTCAAGCCCCTCATAGCCCCTCAGAATCTGTATTGATGTATTGTTGCACTTTGCTGAAATGTGTTTTGTATTCCCATTCTGCTCCTGTCGTCTAACCTGCTGCTATTGTATTTATTTCTTGTGCAGTTAATGCATCCCGTGTTGGAATCCCTGAGGAGCACAGATAAACAATGGTTAATAGACACTCTTTATGCTTTCAATAGTGGAAACGTGGAAACGTTTCAGTCTTTCAAGACTGCATGGGGACAACAGGTAAGACGCTTTTAAACCATAGTCACTTAAATTAAGGATGCAATAGAAGAGACACTGATTTCCCTGCCCCTGTGTAAATTAGATATGCACACACCCTCAATTGCTTACCCAAAGATTTTTTGCTATAATTTCTGGGTGTTTTTTTTTTTTTTCCTTTAACAGCCTGACCTTGCAGCTAAAGAGTCAAGTCTGATGCAAAAGATCCAACTTCTCTGTCTCATGGAGGTAAGGGCTATAGTTTACAAACAATCATACTATAAGGCCAGATTTATAACCGGATAACTTTGTGAGTGTGGCTATGTTTCCACCAGGTGTAGTACTGGAATTTGTTATAATGCAATGTTGCATGCATGCATAAGAACAAACTGAGAAGCTGTTTATTTATTTATTTATTTATTTTATTTCTTTATTTATTTCATTAATACTATTAGATGACTTTTACTCGTCCAGCCAACCACAGGCAGCTAACCTTTCAAGAAATTGCCTTGAGTGCTAAGGTTCCAGTAAATGAGGTGAGTTTATTTGCTGTATCCCGGTTACATGCTATAGAAGTGAGTTCAGGGGCCCCTGTGGCCCGTTTCACAAAAGCGATTTGCAACGCTCCGCAATCCCAAACACCTCGCAAATAAAAACTTTCACGAACCCGCCCCCCCCACACACACACACACATATATGTGTGTATATATATAGTGATAAAATGGAGGTATAACTGCAGTATACAAAAATGTGTTGTTTTTTTATGGGGGGGGGGGGGGGGGGGGGAATATGCAAAAAGGTTTCATTAATTACAACACACAATTATCTATTTAATGACGTGTAACCCACATTGGTGTGGGTGAAAAATAACAGTAACTGAGGCAAGGTCAAGTTGTAAAAACAAACACGGTTTATGTATTAAATACAATCATATACCAAAGTACCAATTTTATTTAATATAATAATAGCAGTATTGGTCAGATTGCCTTGCCTTAAATTGGTGACAATGCCATGCAACAATTATGTGAATAATAATAATAATAATAATAATAATAATAATAATAATAATAATACAAACAAAATTAAACGTGTACAATAGATAAGTTAAGCAACACACAAACCTGATACAAGTAAATTAAATGGTCCAGACTCAAGTGACAGAAATAGTGACGGCCTCCATCTCACTTCTAGATAAAAACTATCTAAAAAGATACCTGCCAGATCCCCAAAACTAAAAGCATGTTCCTCAATTCGTCTCAGCTGCAGTTCACCACAGCAATAACAAAGCTTTATTGCAGCAGCCACCTCCATGTTATTTCCTGCCCCACACTTTTAAATAATGAGGCTAAACACAGCTATCAGGCATGCCCTCTAATAAAGACTAATAAGTGCCAATGTAGCGAGTGTGCTTAACTATATATGTTTCGGCCAAAAGCCCCTTTACAACGTTGAAGAAAAGTAAACACACATCAATAAACTTTTTCTTTAAATACGTTTGCTGCACAGCGTTGACTTTTTTCCTGCAAAGGGCTTTCCTTAAGTATGTACGCATAGAACTTCAAAAGTACAGCCTGTCGCTTCTCTGCAGCTCCAGATCGCTGTCGACAGTGAAGTATTTTGGTTTTCCTCAGTCAACTTTTAAAGCTTTTTCATTTCTCTTCTTTTTTCCTACTTTTAATTTTGTTTTGCTCGCTAGATCTATCAATTTGGTTTTTATTTTGGCTACTGTTCTTTGCTCCTCCCCAACCATGTTTTTTTTTTTTGTTTTCTTCTGTTTTCTTTCTGACTAAAACATCCAGAAAACTTGCTAAATAGAATGGATTTGGGTCAACTAGCCATTTCATTAATTGTATGTTTTATTTCTTAAAAAACAAAAGGCTTTCCTTTGCAATCCTACCATTGTGTATTTACCTAATCGGTCACTATGCCTTAAAATTGATAATCGAGTTAGTGATTTCACTCACTGAAGAGCGCAAAAGAGTGAGCGCAAGCAACGGCACTTGTAAAGTGCTTTATGAAACACACACATCGCCGACCTCTGCGTCCTCGCAACCTCACTGCAAGCACATTGCAATCGCAAGACTTTTGTGAAATGAACCTGAGTGCCAATACGTTGTTTTGTCAATGGAGACACCAATGATGATCTCTTTCAAGATGTTTGTCGTGGTGTGACCATAACTTTGCTCCTATCCTGAATTTCATCACTTTAGAATTGTTTGAAGTGCTGTTTATGCAGTAAACCCATCAAACCTCAGTTCGTGTGTCCTATGTGTTTGCAGGTGGAGTTGCTGGTGATGAAGGCCCTGTCTGTTGGTCTGATAAAGGGCAACATTGATGAGGTAGACCAGAGAGTTCACATGACCTGGGTACAGCCAAGGGTACTGGATCTACAACAGGTAAGTCTACTTCTTGTCTTGCTCTGTGTCATTTATTGGATAATTCCAATGTGTTTCTTTGTTCTGTTAAACCATTTAATTTAACTGACTTATACTTTACTCACTCAGTCAAGTGTAAAGCATGTTTTACAAAGCACCCTTGCATTAAAGACAGACTGCTGATACAACAACTATTTGCACATACCAGATCCTGTTTAAAAAAAAAAAAAACTAAATTCAAGATTAGTGAAATATGGATTGGTATACATGAAACCATCCTTTTCTGTAGTTTTATTTTAATTAATTTTGTATTTGTGGTGTTAAACAATTCATAAACATGCATGCAGACTAACATCTTCAGTGCTAATGCAAAACCTGCAGGCCCTGACACAGAAACTACAGTCTGTCTAATGCATGTTTTTAAATGAGTGGTTTCATCATCTGAAGCAGTGTGCTAATGCCTTCTGATGTTTTTCAGATTAAGGGAATGAATGATCGCTTGGACCTCTGGTGTGGAGATGTTAAAAATACAGCCATGCTGGTGGAACATCAAGCACATGACATCCTGACATAAACCTGCTGTCAGCTCTGTAAAGATCTGTGGTGTTATTGTTAAAACAGAGTGTTGTATAATTTAACTTGGGATGTTTTTAAACTGTCTGAAATTGTAATACTGGTGAGACTCCTATATATGTTTCAGAACAGTGACTGTAAAACATACATGACAGTAGCACTCGACACAATGGAAATTCTTCCTTTTTTATATATACTATTTGGGGTGCCATATGTTTTTATGGCTGTTTTTAAAATATGTTTTAAATTTCACTTTTTTTTTTTTTAATTACCAGTTTTTATTATTTATTTTGTATAAAGCATATTTCCAGTAATACTGTACTTTGCTCATCCTAGTCAATAAAATAAGCCCTAAACAGTGTGGTACCTAATTTATTTTGTCAGGATAGTTTTTGTTCAACTCTCAAATGAGACTAGCTTTATTGCAAGCGATAAGATTTTTATAAACAAAATGATATGTTCGTATGAGAGCCCATTTGTTTTCAGCCCCATTGAAAGCATTGATCCCACTGTCACCTCTCTGAGCAGTCTCATACAGGTCTACAGTGTAGAGATCTCTTCCTACAGAAGCAGTTTGTTTGGAAAAATGTCTTGGGAGGACGCACACACTGTTCAGAAATGGTAGGAGAAAAAAATAGATTTTTACTGATGGTTTTTTTAATTTTTTTTTTTTTTAAATCTAGAAATTGGCCATTGGCGATATAACCAGCCTTGCTTCCATGCTGTAGTAGAATACATTTTAATATTTTTGTATTGTTTTAAACGTAAGCAACAAACTGAGTGAGACAGTCAGATACTGGTCTTAGCTGATTTTTTTCCTCCTGCCAATATCTTGACAAGTGTTGCTAGTGGTTTGACAGAAACAGGTCTGTGACTATAATTGTGCTACCTTTGTCTTTGACCAACAAACTGTCGCCCTCAAGAAACGCTTTTGAAATGCAAATAAAAGAATAGGAGTGTGTTGGTAGCCTCTCTGTATTGTACTTTTGTTCAATCTGGATTTTGGAGCTTAGTTTCCAGGAGCAGGTATACAGCAGTAGCTGTGCTATCTGTATTTAAATCCACTCACTGCAGCTATTAAGTAGATGTGTGTCTGTGCTAACAATCATTTGAAATTGGGATTGGGGAAATATTAACTATTACTGTAATGCATCTATAACATAACACTCATCAAACATAGTTAAACATGTACTATGCCAAAAAAAAAAAGTGGCTACTTAAAATTTACACCTTACTGTATTGTACTGTACTCCCCATTTATAAAGCTGTCATCAGGAGCCATGCAATAGTTAGTATCTGTCCTCTTTGGTTTCATCCCGTAAACAGATTGGGGGTATTGGAATGGCATTAATGGGCAAATGGAAGCCACAGCCATTACAAAACTACCCCAAAGTTAATTTACCCTTTAATTTATTTCAATGTTGAAAAATCAAAGTATTTTGTAATACAATAATATAAACTTTGTACAGGCTTCAGCATAACCAACACACCAAAGGTCGTAACTGTTGGCTGTTCTTATTTTACAAAAATGTAAAGTATGTTTTCTTCTGCCAAACAACAACAGCTGTATACAAAGGGTTGTGATAAATAGGTTACTCTCCCTAGAAACCAAAACTGTATTAGTGCACCTGTTGTCCATCTGTAACAGAAAGACATTTTAAACTAGAATAAAATGAAGAGTTTGTAACTTTGAAAACTAAATGAAATTACAATTTTGGAGCTGGTTTGATAAAAAGGCATTGCGATTTGTTCCACCACTTTATTTCATAATATTGCGTGGTTTGCACTCACTCAATCAATGGGTTTGTAATAATAATTTAAAAAAAAAATTATAACAATACAAATTTCTTGCAGAATTTTGTCAAGTAAAACGAGAAACAAGCATCTAAGTTTGGTTACATTTTAATGATAAAAGGGTATTGAGAAAGCCGATACATTAACGTCTCGGTGGACTTGCTTTCAGTCTGGGAAATGTTGAGACATAGACACACTGGGTTTCTAACGGCCTCGGTCTTCAGCTTCGTTTCTTGTTCAGGGTCTGCGCTTATAATCCTCCAGGTGAGACAGGATCCAGCCCGCGGGAAGCAAGATGGTCACGAACATCGTGCCCATGGCGAAAGCTTGTTGCTGGAATGTACAAAGTTATTATATTCACATACCGCTGAAACAATACATTCTAACTACATATTGATCAGAAATTGTTTTTGGGGGTTAGGTGTTAAGCTTTACTGACACTCGCTTGCATGACATTTTGTGTCATTACCTTCGTTGAATGTTGAAAAGGGATAATATATAGTCTTATTTTCAGTAACAAGGTGGTGACACTAATGTATGAGATGGTTTCACTGTAATTTTATAAACTATATGGCTAGCTTCACAGGCTCTAGCATTATACATACATTATATGTGTGTGTATTTGTCCCTTGGTGTAAACATTTTCAAAAATAAAGTGTAACAAATGCACTTCTGCTGTTTTTTGTTTTGTTTTGTTTTTTTAGCTGCTTTCAAACATTTACAAAGTGCATGATATTGTATATTAAGTCATTTTTATTTTAAACAGTAGCTGATGTTTCTTTGTGTTAATTGCTACGGTATTACGCAAAGAAGACAACAAATGTCTTGTTAGGGCAACAAGAAGAAAGAAACAGTTTCCATACTTTATACTAGTGTATAACACTAAATTCTAGAATAATGTTACAGTACTTCTAGATACAACACACCACCCTTTGGACAATACCCATTTTATGAACTATAACATTACTGTTATATTGATTTGATGTGTGTGCTGAATAAACTGCGACATGCAATAAAAACGCACGTTCTCGGCTACATGCTACCAAGAATTTATATCAAAGCATTAACGACGCGAAAGTGAATCTATTTACAACTCACTGAGGTGACCTTTTCCCCTGAGCAGTCGGCTACGTGAACTAACTTTAATGTACAATGGCGTACATAGCACGGGTTATAAAGTTTGATTTATTACAATTTACAAGGCATGTGCAAATGAAAAGGTTCAACCACAAAAACTATCAGTCACAACATTAAGAACGCGTGGAAACCGTTACTGTATTCTGAAATGTAGTATGCTGCATACTGTGCATTTAAACTACATTAATTAAGCAGCCAAATGAAAGTGACAATGGAAACAAACTCGCCAGATTATATTGAACTATTTAACCCTTATTGTTGTATACACAAAACAGCTCCCACTTACAAACAGTCACACGTTCATACATCTCCACATGCAATTTATTAATAATAGACAACATTACGCACTTAGTCTATGCACCTGTTGTGGAGCAGTTGTTAGCCCCAGATGCGGTATAAGCGTATTTCTTCAATACAAATAAAGCATGTAATTAATTCTTAGCAAATAAATACTTACAGCCGGGGTGATAACGTCTTTTGCAGGTTTGGCGGTAATGCTTGCTTTTGGAATAATTTGCTGTCTCACAGAGGCATTCAGCAGCCGAAAGGTGCGAGAGAGCACAGGCATATTTTTGCTTGCTTTGGTCTTGAAAGTGGAAAATTGTTTTTAATTCGATTTTTTTAAGGCCAGTCTCCCCGCAGTTGAGGCTGGTCAGAACGTTTTTGAATGCCCTTCAACAGCAGTTTGCAGTTTCTGTTATTCTGCCAAGTGTAATATAAGGTGGAGATAAAACTTGTATGGATATTCAACTCCCCTCGACTAATATGGGCTTAGTGCATTTTAATTGGGTGGTAGTTTCTGGGCTAAATAAAACTTTAACCAAGGACGTTAATTAACTCTGAGGATCCTGCTGTTTATTTGGTTCGATATGATAGAAATGTAGACTTGTTATATTATATATATATATATATATATATATATATATATATATATATATATATATATATATATATATACTTTATGCTGTTACTTAGAACTTTGAAATCAATTCGACAATACTGATTAAATGTTTTTATGATGTTACCCTTATATGCGACCACACAGCCTACAAGAGTGGCGTATTTTGAGGTCTCTCACCACTGAAGCTGTTTTGTCAAGTACTACCGAGTTTAAAAAAGGAAATCATGCAGCCCTGTGAACTTCCGGGCCACTTGCCAAATCACAAGACTGCTAGTGCAATTAATTATTCGGACTACCGTTATGAGTTCTGAGAAAGTCAACACAGATGTTGGGGCTAATGTTTAATGATTTTTTTTTTCCCCGTTCAAATTGTGTGCCATTTCTTTTCTAAAAGAATGTACAAATAAAAAACAAAAAATGTAGAACAAAAAATAGAAATAAAATGCTTTTAGATTTTGTATTTTCAAGTACTGTACTTAATACTATTTTCCAGTGTTTTTCACCTATACATAGCACAGGGGACTACAGTACCTTCTTGGGTTGTCACACTGAAGAAACTGTTTTGTGCTTGTGTCATGATTGCATGCAACTTCATGATTAGTGACATGAATCATATGTGACTGAGGTTATCAATAAATTGGATATTGTCTGATTATCCATAAGTGCCTGTGTCATTATGATTATTTTTGTGGGTAATTTGCATACAAGATAAGGTGGGTGTTGGTTTGCTGTTGTGTAGTGAACAAAATAAAAAAGAAATAACACAGTAAAAACTCAGCCCCACAGACACCTTGTTGGGTTGGTAGCAGTTGAGTTGCAGGATTTGTGATCCAACTGTATACAAATACAAGCAACATGCCAGTTCAACTGGGGACAACATATATACACAAGACCACTCTGCATGGCATAGATGTATTATGGAAACCTCCATTAGAAAAAAGGCATATAAGCCCACAAAATGCTCCATATTACTAATTTAATGTGAGTATAGCTTAATGCACAGTGCACACTTCACGTTTTCTCCCTTATTTAGTTAGTTACATTTGATGTGTTTGTCTAGAATACAGATATCACACAACAGCTATTACCAACCATAGTTACTGTAATTCAGTAATACAAATAAGAATGCCCAAATAAAAACTAAACCCAAATAATCTTTTACTCAAACATTTTAAAAGGCATTATACAACCTTAGAAGCAAAAAAAGAAAATGCGTTATGCAGATAATGCAGGGAAATGCACACAGGTGTATACACTACCAATACAAAACAGTAATATGTTTCAAGACGAAAACGTGTTTGCTAACATGTACAAAGACCACGTTCTAGTTGATGCACAAACAGTAAGTGTTTTGTCTTCACTTTGAACAAGGAAACAGGCCAGTCATTATTGTTTTCCTATTCCAGGTATCTCTGTATTTTCAGTTGTTAACATTCTTCTGATGCTTCTGAATTCCATTGCTCTTGATTTTTGATATCCTGAATAGAAAAATATGATGATCCATCATTTAATCATTGTTATGCTGTTGATACATAAGGCTACACCTAGGCTAGATCCCATTGCAGGTAAGTGAAGTATGTCTTCAGCTCAATGTTGGGTCTGTGCACCACATTGAGTCCCTGTAGAAATGCTTTCCAATCAAGACTTATGTTCTGCACTTTTCTACAGTCTTTCTTAGGCAAAAATGTTTACTAGAAAAGGAGTGTTTGCAATACACACGATGCACACAACCAGCATGGACGTGACAATAGGATTCATTACTCAAGGTAGTGGTAAAGGGGTGTGATCTCAATTCAATTTTCAATTTAGGGAAACTATAAAGTTAACACTGAGCATGGAGCAGAGTCACTGGAAGTAAACTTTACCATCTGAGTTGCATTTAGATGTAACTTGCCCTTTTTAATATCCTACTGTATGTGTTCTCTGACATGTTCTATTGTTGCTTTGGTCGTTATTCACCAGGATTACACAGTCATGTCATTTTCAATTAGCTGGTCTGCTTCTGAAAAGACTGCCTCCCTGGATGCCTGATTTGAGGGACAATTTCTGACTAGGGGTGTGCTGTTTGAATTTCAGTAACCTCTGGGTTTTAAAATCCACCAGCACTAGTCGGAAAACACACTTTGGGGTTTCTTTATTGGACATCATAAACTAATAGTTGTACAAGTATAGTGTAAATGTAAATGTTTCTTTAAACCAAACATAACCCATTCTTGAACATGGAAAGCAGTGTGGTAAAGCACAATTAGTGCATAGATGTGGTTAAATGATTGAAACAATGTTTGGATTCTGTGCAAACTGAATATCAATCCAAGAGAAACACAGATATATTGTAGTACCTTAACCATTACAATACATGTACATACATGCATGCATACATGCATACATACATACCAGTACACTTTACTGCTTAAAATGTTAACTTGCATTACATGTATTTCCAGAATTTGAACTGATGAATAAAATATTGTAATCAGAAATACCTTTGAGAAGCATATTCAAGTTATTCGCGTCAAATTTGTAAAACTGATCCTCTTCATCATAATCTGACGCATATCTCCTGCCGTCTGTAAGAAATACAACTTCTGTTTCAGTCAAAATAAAAAAAAAAAAAAAAAAAAAAAACACAACAAAAACAGCAAAACACCGCATATGAATAGGTTAATCTCAGTTGGGGAAAAAAAAAAAGTTTTTCTCAGTTGTTTTCATGTCGTATTTACCCATAATGCTCCCTCTTTTCCTACTAATTACAGTAAGTATTGGTTACAGTAAGTTGTCCCTGACCCTATATCATACAGCTAAACATATTTGCTTATAAAAATGTGCATCTAAATACTATACAACGCCCAATAAAACGCTAATAGAGTAATGAATTAAATCTGTATCACATATTGTTTCGAATAAGGTAATATATGCATATATTTTAATACAATAGTTTAGTTAGTCAGAAATCTATTAGTTTAATGTTCCAAGAATGAATGCTCTTAGTTTTTAAACTCACACCGCCCTTTAAGGTACATCATTGCTTGTGGACCCCAGTTTCTTGCATTGACTTTGCTCTACGGGACACAAAAATTAAAGTTAAGTACACTATTACCCCCAAAACATAAAAAAAAAAAAAAAAAAAAAAACTTTAAATAAATACAATGTAGAAAAAATAGTAAGCTTACCTTTGAAGCACACCTTGTTTCAGCCACAAGAAATAACAATACAACTGTACAAGTGCACATAAAAGTGGTTCTGTTTTTCTGCAAACAAACAAACAAAAAAATAACAAAGTGTGTGTATTTTTTTTTTTTTTTTTTTTTCAATATTAAAATACAACAGAACAGTTTATCACTCTTACCATTTCTGCGAAAATGGGTGACGTTCAGTAGCTGTTAGAGAACCACTGCCCACCCAGCAACACTGGTAGCGAACCCAAACGACTCGGTTACAATGGGAGCGCGGATTAAATGCCGCCTTTCCGCCAGTAGCATCTCCAAGCAAGTAGTTTGCAGTAGCAAAAAGGAATTTATATGAATCTGAATAGGAGTGATTACGTCAAGCCTGTTCCAACACTAACAGCTGTAATTAAAATAAATAGCTCACCGGTGTGGAACGAACACTAGCACGTTATATTTAGTTTTATTATTTTTAATTGTTTAAATTTTTTCACTTTTTTTTTTTATAAAACAGAACATGATGACAATCCATGCTGTTTACATTCTCCAAAGGTAGCTTTAACTGCAGACCTGTATTCACCTAGAATCTCCTGTATTTTGGACCCTTCTCCCGGACATCTCCCGGGGCAGATTTTCTCACGTATTATACTGTTAAATACCCTTATGTCAGCAAACCTTTAATGTCTGCAAAATTCACGGCAGGTGTGTGATTACTGAACTAAGCAGGGTTTAAGACCCAGG
Source organism: Polyodon spathula (assembly GCF_017654505.1). NCBI lineage: Eukaryota > Metazoa > Chordata > Actinopteri > Acipenseriformes > Polyodontidae > Polyodon > Polyodon spathula. The sequence continues at coordinate 8,188,417 of NC_054552.1, forward strand.
GGAGTCCTATTGCAGGCAAGCATTCAGTGCGCGAGGCAAGTTCACATATCCCCACCTATTTTGTATTTTCAAAAGTTGACAGGTATGAGATTTCAGTTTACAAACCTCCCATATTTTGAAAACTCAATGTTGACAGGTATGTAACTGTAGGAACACAAGCTCAGCCCCATGTCTGCCACATCTTCCATCTCATATTTTCAATAGGCTTATAAAATAAACGCTGTCTTTAAATCAGTTTCAATATATACACCTTGTCCATGGTTGAGGGTTCTAGTGCAACTACAGCATGTCTATGGCTTGTTACAGTTGATTGCACAGGTATGCAGACTCGCTCCATCATGACCTGCTTGCGACCAAAGTTTCCGGTGGTTTCTGCTTCTCAACATTGTCTTGAGGGAAAGGCTGATCAATACAACCATCATACATCATGCCCTTGTGAAGTCAAAGCGATCCTTCTGCTTTCCAATCACTATTGCTGAACAGTTACACACAAATCTCACACAACCTAAATCGCATCCATGTTTGCTTACATTGCAGATTTTTTATCATTTTACTTACATGATATGATTGTTTGGCCATCAGTACAGTTGTAAAAATAATACAAATGCTCTTGATGGCCATTGGTTATTGGTTTATGTATAAAGTTACCATAAGAAAATATTTTCAATGGGATTCTTCGCAGCGGTGGTCTTGTGATGCGATGTGCACTCCAGTAACTTAGTAAAAATCTTAAAAGTTTCAACTGCAAATCTTTATCCATGTATTCCATTGAAGAAAATGTTTACAAGTCATGTTAAAATATGCTCCTGGGACTTTCTGTGCTGTTTACAAAAAGTTGTTAGCAGATAGTTCCAGTCTTCTTTGGTGTTTTTCTACTCTTCACTGTAGCCATGGTGACGATGTGAATTACTCAAAGTAATTTTCTTCCTTTGTCACTGTAATTTAACACAATCTTTAGTTATAAATATGGTCCTCATTATGATAACATTGACATAATGCTACTACCCCACTGTATTCCCAATTGTGATTTAACAGTGACAAATGAAAGAGGTCCTGCTAAATACATTAATTATATTCATTTAGATTATATGGAGGTAACAAGTAATTACTAAGATAATTATCTCAACAAAAACAGAAAAGGAGCCTAATGCTAATGTGCATAGAGTAGGTTTATCACAGACTATTTTATTGTCTAATTTAGAACTGGAGGATGCTAATTTGCCAAAATGCCTGCAAAAGTACAATTATTAATGGGTTTTATGAATATTCTTTTCTTTCTGACCTTTGCAATTAAACAGTATATACAGTACTCCTAAACTACAAGCTTTGATAAAAATACATTTTAAAAAATCCAGCAAGGCCCTTTAAGTCTGTGGCTGTATCCAGCCAACCTTGCCAACTATAAGGTTGTCAAAATCTTGTGAATCAGTAAATTGTTCTAGCTTAGTGTGTATAGAAAACTGTGAACTTAAAGGGTGACTATATGAAATGGAATTGAAATTGAATTAACTTCTTATAGTATTATATAGTGCAGGGGTCCCCAACCCTGGTCCTGGAGGTTATATAGGTGTCTTTTTACATCATCAGTGGCTAAAGATCTGGAAGACATGTTAATCTTGACTAATTAAGCCAATAATTAGATCAATTAAGTAACTGAGAGCTCTGTTGAAACGCAAACCAGAAGACCTTGTAGCTCTCCAGGACCAGGGTTGGAGACCTCTGATATAGTGCCTAGAGCAGCCGATCAAAATACAGCTCTCGCTTAGGTAATTAAAATAGGGCTTCGTACACCAAGGTTATATAAAGGAGCAAAAGCATCACCTCTAATGGCTTTATCAGGAATTATGAATGAAGCTTATTACATGTGTTTTAAAGTTAAATGTATAGGAAACTCAAATAAGTAGACAGTTTCTTATCAGTTTAAACATATAATTCTGATTGAGCATTTTGAAGTTATGGATCAATACATGTTGATCATGCATTATTTTTGGGTAGTAGGAATAGAGTTATTAGTGTATTTATTTCTTTGAATAGCTGTAAAAACACTACAGAAGCTGAAGAGAAGACATCTTTTGGTGCAGGACTACTCAACCCTGGTCCCGGAGGCCGCCATCCCTCCTGGTTTTTGTTCCAACTAGTCTCTAAATTACTTAATTGGACCAATGAAGTGCTTATTGGAAGCTTAATTGGTCCAATTAATCAATTTAGTGTACAGTTAGAACAAAATCCAGGAGGGACAGCAGCCCTCCAAGACCAGTGTTGAATAGCCCTGTTTTGGAGGACTGTGTCAGCCATTTTGTGCATGTACACCCAACCAAATTAATTTAATATTCTGAACTGTAAGTGTCCCAGTTCAAAATCGAATCTGAGACCCAAAGGTGAGTACTCTAACCCAATGGTTCACAAACTTTTTTTATCTGAGGCCCACCTGTTCAGCTGCATGGACCACTATTAGCACTTCTTAGGAAAAATGACAAATGACAAACATTTTTAAACCTGTAACTCTGCTCAGTGTACATAGAAAACTGGGAACTTAAAGGGTGAATCTATGAAATGTAATTGAAATGGAACTGACTTCTTATAGTATTATATAGTTTACTGTAAATAAACATACTCTATATTGTTCTTTTTTCAATTCATTTTGGGAACCCCTGCTCTAACCCACTCATTAACTACTCCTCAATTAAGAGCACTTTATAGCAGCTGTATCACTTTATTCATGTGTTATGTTGGTGGGCTGGTTTAGAACTGAATCATTGTTTGTTGACTGTACCCTTATAAAGTGGTGTTTCATGAACGATAATTTAATGAACCCTGTAGTCCTTTTAAGTAGGTCTATTTTTTAAGAGTAAAGTACGAACTCAAGTGCCAAGTAAATGTCAAGGAGGTATTGCTATGTAAATCAATGAAGAAAGACTGTATGCATACTTTGAAGTTCTATAAAGGAAGTGACTGTGAAATAAAAAGCACAAAGAACACAGGTGTTTGACACCTTCACCTGATTACATAACCTGCACCAGTGTCAGCTAATATATTCTAATGAATTGCTAGTGCATGTTTTAAGCCCCCCGAGTTTTGCACTAATACTGGTGTTATTGTCACTGAAGTACAGATGAATCATTTGAATGCAGAAAATAATTGTTGTAACAGTTCTAGTGGTAATATCTGTGTCATTTCTGCAGGTATTCTGAGGGGTTCCTATTGCATTTACTCAAATACTATATATATTAAAAATCTTTTTGATAAATCTGTGTTAATGTGTGTTGACTGTGGGTTCAGGTGCTGTTCTTCAGCTTTACCATAGTCATGTGTAATGTAAGTTAGTGTCTTTATATTTTAAAGTGCCAACATCATCTAGTACATAGCAGTGTGTTACCAGCAAAACAATACTTGAAACTTGGGAGGGCCTAGCCTATGTTACATCTATGGCAGGCAGCCGTTACTATCCATTATAAACTTTACCCTGCTAATTTACTATCAAAGGCAATCGCATATAACTGCCATTGACTACCATGGTCACCATTATTAGTTAGTAAGGCCCATCTCCATAATGTTATTTACAATTGGTGAAGGTCTGTCAAATTTGAAACTACTTACTCTTTATCCTCCACTAAAGATTTCCAAAACACATGTCAAAGACACCTTAAGAATCTCTATGAGAGGTTACATTTATTACTTCAACATGATTGGCCACATATGCTCACCTTACATTAGATATGTTGTTAATGATTAGACCTGATTACATTAAATAATCTTGTCATTTTGAAAAGCACTATTTAAACTGTATTTTCACAGTTCAATGGTATATGTTTAAAGCACACAGAGCCTACAAAATAGGTCCAATAAATCCTACCTAAAACAAATTAATAACTTTGTAGGTCTCTTTTCTATATAATTTTCTTTTTATCATTATTATTTTTTAACAAAACACTGCTTGCGATGGCTGCTGGGATGGATAACCAAAGTTTATTTCTGTTTTCTTTAGATAAATGTAGATTATTTTATGTTTTGTAAAATGTCAAATAATCCCACAAACCAGTTAATACATTTTTGTTAATTTATTAAATATATTACCAGATACAATCCTATACAAACTATTTACACTGTTATATAATAATATTTCATAAATAGTACCTTGAAACAGTAACCTTGAGATATATGTTGACATATATACACTATCATATATATATATATATATATATACTTATGAATATATGATATAAAAAAAATAAAAATGCATTTAAATGACTAAAAATGTGAAAAGCCTGTGCCAGAGCGTTTTAAGTTTAAAAAACACATTAAAATCTTGAAATCAAGCTGCTTAAGAAAGATCCACACAAGTGCACTGGGATATAATTAAAAAGGTCAGTATAATACTGCCATGTATTCTAAGTAGCTGCACCAGAGTTTCTATGTAGGTATTGATCAGTCATTATAGTATTATATTTTAGTCATTTATATTTAAATACAGAAGAACCCAGTTTCTGTAATTTGCTAAAAAATCTCAATATAAGCTGTGCTGCAAAGTAAAAAAAAATTTGGCATTTGTAATTTTAACCCAAAATGACAATTTATTAATAAGAAATAATCTAAAGATGATTGCACAATAACAAAAGCATATTGGGTATCAATGTAACAAAGAGGAATCAATTGCACAGCTTATGGATACACTAGGGGTATAACCCACCAGATTTCAGTGTTGACTGGATGATTTGTGTTAAGCATTGCCCAAACTCCTCCAAAACCATTTGCTCAGCTTGATACACTGAATAACCTTCTTTTTCTGCTTCTTCAGCCTGAGCAAGTAGACAAGCACATGTTGCCTTGACCACATTGAATGTGATGCATGCAAGAGGGCACCTATTGAAATAGAAAAAAAATATGCATATCATAATGACCTATACACACACAAGATAAAATGGGATATCATATAAAATATTCATGTATGGTTACAGCGAGCCTTAAGATACAGTGTTTGATAGCTCAGCTAACCAGATGAAAGTAGGCCACAGTGATGGTAAGTTACACTACTTTGAATTTATTGTTTTATAAAATTTTGTTTAAAGTTTTTCAAATATAACAGTATGGCATCTTCTGTACCAAGTTCAATTTATTTTTTCTGGCACAACGTTATCATACCTGTTTTGTTTACACCTTGTTTTGGGTGTGTTGTGCTTCAACAGACTGGAACATGTGTCATCGTCATAGCAACCCATAGTCATCACAGTCTTTCTTTCAGGGCTTCCTTCATAATTCTTACAACCAATACACTTACAAGTAGATGAACACATTATTTTGGCCTAAACAATGACATATGTAAAAGCTAGTTTAAAATAAAATAGATTTGAAGTGTTTACTAAAAAAAAAAGTTAGTACAAAGCTTACTCACAAAACACAATGCTTTATAATAATAATAATAATAATAATAATAATAATAATAATAATAATATATTATAATTAATTATTATTATTATTATTATTATTATTATTATTATTATTATTATTATTATTATTTCAGTTCCTAGCACAACACAACATTACACACGCTTTCTGTATACATCTGTTATATTTCATAACACTACACCATTTAGTATGTGTATGATAAATGTAACTCCCAGTGCTCCACACTCACAGCGATGTTCCTTACCTCATAACATTCACAATAATTTTTCAGACATCCAGAGCGTTTACAGTTGCAGCCCTTGTTGTGTCGGCCTTTGATTTCTCCAAGCTTTCCATTTCCTATCTTGGGCCTGAAGGCTTCAGGGTTTCTATCAAGACACGTCTAAGATAAAAAATAAAGCAGGGAAGATAAATCAAAGAAGAATCGATAATATACCAGTGAAAACAATAGAAAAGCATGTTAAAGTGTTAAAACCAACAGGGGTAATAACATCATGAGTTTTGGCCCCTATAAAAATGAGGTGTACCCCTGATGGTGCCCCAGTATGCTTCCAGTACTTGTTTGAGAGTACTTTTTTAAATTTAGAGTGCAACTATTTTATCCGGGAATGTTCTCTTCAATTTAGAAAGTCCAATTACATTCCCCCACAGCAGCTCAGGAGATCTCCAAGACTAAGCTAATTGCCTTTTTACACCCAGGAAATCGAGAGAAGTTAAAACAGTCTCTGTCGGTTTTGCCTCCCTAACCCTCAAGAGCACCTGAGCCAATGCAAAGCTCTCTGTGGAATCCCCAGTGAAGACTGGTGACTCCGCACAGCTAGGTGGCAACCCTGCACTCCCATGACTGTATGACTCACCCTGCACACCACACGGCCGTGCTTTTACCAGGTACTGTACCAGGTGTATATTCTGTTCATGCAAAAATGGCTACAAATACAGAGACAAAATTACCTTAATGGCCTTGAATCGGTCTGTTTCATGTTCCACATTGTTACAGCAGTTGATGCAGTTGCAGTTGCTACAGATATCACCATTGGCAAAACAGTCACAATACCTTTAAAAACACACAATAAAGCCAACATTTTAATGACAAAATACATGATACACACTAATATCCAGTAGGCTGCAACAATAATTGGATGACAATATTGGTAAAAAATGTTGATAAATAAGTACATAATCTATACAATTTATATACTGCTAAAAATATTTCTGTATGAATTACTTACAGCTTCAGGCACTGGGACTTTGTGCAGTTGCATGGCTTTTTGGACTTCGAGTCCCAAACTGTACCTGCAAACCTATGAAAACAAAATTCTCAAAATCATATTTGTCATACCTTTCAATTATTTCCAATCTTTACAGCTATTATACAGTCTTTTCGGTCTTACCCAAAAAAGGACATTTCAGATTGCCCATTTGAACAGGATTCAGTTGTAAAGCTGTTGTTGTCTGGGAAGAGAGGGCAGGGTTTCTGATGAAACTGTTAAAACAAAGACAGAAAGCATAGAATTTCTAAGAAATTTCCCCACAAAAAACAGTACCTAGTGTAACACTCTTTCGTAGTTGTCTAATCAGTTTGTCACAGTGTATCTGTCTATTTTATTTTGATTTAAAGATAATTGCATTTAATACTATCTTTATGCAGTATATTAAAGTATATTACTTTCTTTTCTACCCCTAAAGCAGTGAATGAACCATATTCAATACAAGTTTTGGATCTATTACTATTTGGTTTTGAATCAAGCTCTGCATCTCATTATAACAGGCATGTTACACAACCTGAGGATCAACTGTGATGGATGATATGTACTGTACTGGTGCAGGAATCAGCTGCATCATGAAAAACTACATCTTACATACCTGTGAAAAATAGTGTGCTGGTAGAATGTTGTAACCAAAACTGCTATTTATAGAAGCAGGAGAAATTAAGCAGCCAGGAGGCAGGTAGGCTGGGTTTTGTCTAATCATTGGCAGGGAAGCTGGAGACATGTACTGCTGAGGTAGTGGAGGAACCATCCTCAGAAGGGAAAGATCACTGGACTGTCTCTGTGGTGACATAATAGGAAGGTTTAAGACTTACTTTGCACTACTTCTGGAGAAAGCATGAGTCTCCTTTGATTCCAGAGACTAGGAAATTCGAGAACAAGCGTGTTATGCAATGAGTTTTATGAACAGGCACGTGTGTATTTCTCATATGAGGCTATGATGATTTTTCTTGCTTGACATTTAACTGACTGAAAGTTTCTCTTGCACTGTATTGCACTTATCCAGCTTATGTCAGCTGACATCACAAGCACAATGCTGCGGTCTTGTGGGCTCAACTTGAGGACCACTGTTCCAGTTTAAATCAAATGAAAGGACACCCTGCAACATCAGACAATGAAACAAATCACGTCAAGATCGACACAATCTGAACGGATCCGACCTTGATTATACCTTCCTTTAACTGACCCTACACCAGCCTAGATTTTTTTTTAAAAAAACATTTCTGACAATATGACTCCAAAGGGTACCTCTATTTGAACTCACCCTGCACATAATTTGATTACTAGAGTAATATGTTCCAGGATCTGCTTACCTGTGGTATAGTCATGCAAGCTGCTTGTGTTGCTGTAGCTGGTATACTTCCTATTGATGTAGAAGCCATTGAATGAGCTAAATCTAGATTCCAATTCAAACAGGGGGAATAAATGCCAAAAAGTCACACCATTACAAGTAATTAACCATAGAATATAACATTTTAGTTTTAGTTAAAAATATGAATCCACATGCTAGTATTATCAATTGCACACACATTAATTGTGTGAAACTACCTGCTCTTGAAACCAGTCTAAAAATGGTCTAACAGGCGGTTTAACACAGGAATCTGTGACACAGGGGTCGTCAAAGATTACGTGTTTTAAAGAGAAAGAAAGTTTAGTTTTATTAATTTGTTATTTAGTTTAATTGTTATTTAATTTAGTATAATTGTTGTTTAGTGGCATTTACCTGTTGTGTTTCTAATGTAACAATTAAATTAAGCAGGTTAAGAAAATATTAGAGGTACAATTACTATGGCTGATAGTATTCTGAATTAGCAATTCAAAAGCAGAATACTCATTTTGGAGTTGATGAATGACATTATAAATAAAGTGGGTTTTTTTCTCCACTGAATTACAATAAATGAAGGTGGTGGTAGATGGTATCAGCCTTCTGTTTTAACAAAACAAGTTCATCAACTGAGGACAGATTGTGTTATAACAAATCCAGTGCGTATACTTATTAGTGCTGTGCAAGTACATTGATGTTAGAACAATAGTAACACCTATGTACTTACATACAGCTTACCATGTGATTACTATTAGAAAACACCAATAATCAGGTTGATAGATACAAGTTAATATTGCTTTTGCTAAAGAGGTACCTTGTCCAGACATGGCGGCACTGTTTTCCATTCCATCTGTTAATGAATGCTTTTGAGAACACTGCTCTAGTTGGTGATTCTGTGGGACAACATGTAACATTTTCTTCTGTCCTTGATTGCAACTGTTTAAAACCAGCACCTGTGAACCTCCTTTTAAATGATACAATACCTATAAGAAGAACAAGAATATACAGTACTATGTAGCGGTGTGCTGATACTATTCTCTGAGTAAGTTGTCTTTAACAAGTATTTGTAGGCAGGACAGAATTAAGAACTCACGGGGCCCTGGGCACACACTAGATAAATTAACCTTTTGTTGAGCAGCTTCAAATGCAGTTAAGAGGCTGTTGCATTTCTACCGCATTTTCTTTTGCCTGCAGTTTCAACATTACCAGCTCCAGGGGCTGTCTTGCTCCTTGTCATTGTTTTCAGCCACATCACAGCTGTCTTGCAGGGTGTTTGTCTTTTTTTTTTTTTTTTTGTAAAAACAAGCTAAACTTTGGATTTTGTTGTACTAAAGCTGCTTCTTTTAAACCTTTTTCTTTTTTTTGTTTCCATTTATCGCCCTCACTTAAGTAGTAGGGTTGGTAGCAATTTACTAATTAACATATCAGTAGCACTTAAAATACGCAAGCATACAGTGGTAATACATTAATTTACATAGCTCCACTAAAAACAAACAAGCCACGCATCAAAAACAAGCAATTTTCAAGAGAGGGGGTTGTCAAGTGTTATTAAATAAAAATTGTGAACAGTATTTACTAGTCTTACAGTGATGTACATGTGATACATATGCATTCTACGGCTCTGTAAATAAAACACATGGAAGATGAAATATGTAAGATCATAATTATGGGACCCCTAGTTTTCTGGGGGCCCTGGGCCTGGGTCCTGTAGGCCTGTCCCTTAATATGGCCCTTTTTGTAGGCAGGTATTAAATACAGTAATCTGTTGCATATCAAACTGCGATGGGACCAGAGTAAAGGAGGATATGTAAAAAGGCAGATGAATGAATCCTGTTCTAAATACCATTATATACAGCTGGAACAATTGCTATATTCACACAATTATTGTTTTGAGATTCAGCTTTTATTAGGGACTCCCTTAAGTCCCTTGTTTAGAAAGATACAGAGTATTAATGCTTGTGACAGAGTAGCCGTCTGCCGTGTGGGAGCATGAAATCGCTGCTGAGTGACAGGCAGGAGATCGAGATGGAGGTTGAAGTTCATACATATCAACACACTGAACAGCTCACATGGCAATAACAGCAATGGGAGCGTACGGAGCACATACAACACAGTGTACGAAAACTTTGGTAGGATCTACAATATCTGAATTAATCTTCTATGTTCAATAATAAACTAACATTGCTGAAAAGATTGATCATGGCAGATAAATAGCTAGGCTGGATATACTAGCACTTTCATGTCCCTAGAAAAAAATATTTGAAAAGTATTACATCTCTACAACTGACTGCCAGATTGGACACTTAAATGGAGAGGTAACTGTGAATGTGTTTACTGTGGATTCTTGAATAACTTCAGTTTTCGGCATGGTATACATAATCAATTGGAAAATGAATGAATAACCTGCATTCATCACTGTGGTCACTCTACATACAAGTGGTCTTTAAGACAGGTTTGGTTGTAGTAAGAAAATAAACATTTGATAATACCTTTTTTAAACCACTAGATGTCGCTCTTACTGTTTGCAGAATTGTCTTTTTAAAAAGCTACTTGCAATTCTGATTTGATGACATTCTGAATTTGGATTTCCTTATGCTTTTTGTTGTTGAAGCTAATCCCCAAAATGCTCAGTTGTATTGAGATTCAGGGATTGTGCTGGTCAAGGAAGGTGACTTAAATCTGTCTTAAGTGCTTCAAACCAATCATGGCCAATACCTGCATGGTGAATGATCACAATATCTGTCTTAAGTGCTTCAAACCAATCATGGCCAATACCTGCATGGTGAATGATCACAATATCTTGAACGTGCCCTGTCCTCAGCCTGCCAGCTTTCGTTTTTTCTTAATGTTTTCTTTTTTACAGTATCAGTGTAAATAGAAAAGTGACTTAAATATACTATGCTGTAGTGTAAAAAATATTGTCAACATTATTACAAATAAAATCCTTATCAATTCAAAATGTACCACTAGCTCCCATCATCTCCTACTGCCCTCCCTTGGCACCTGCTGTCCATTAGGACAAATACTGAAATGTTTAAATGGTGGTTCTTACCAGCTGGCTGCTGTCAATTCTATTCTGAGATCTTTGCTCATTTGAAAGTTCTTGAGAAGGAAAAACATTTTCATGTATTTGTGAATCCTGGATAAAAGTGTCTTCTGTGATGTCAGTTGTTATACTGGCAACAGCTTCTTTCACTTCTGCCTTCATTTAAACAAGCAAAACGGCACAGTGAAAAAGCATTCACATTACACTCAAAATAACACTGCTTCTGTAAATAACAGCAATGTGCAAGAAGTCTCTTTTCCAATAAATGTGAATGGATTTTTTCGAGGGCCATATTTATAAAATATTAAGGATTGTATTAAGTAATGTTGTTTTTTTATTATTATTTAATTATTTTAATCAATTTGGCAGTCCATAAAGCCTTTGTCAACTGTTTCAATTGAAGTATTGTACATGTATTGGAAAAGTATAATAAACTTCCAATTACCATGACCATTTTATATCAGAGACTTTTCAGTAAAGTCTTCGAATTGCTCTTTATATGTAACTAGTTTTTTGTACAGCCATTATTATATAACAAAACAACACTGAGACAACAGTGAAGCTATATACCAACTTATTTAACAGGAATAGCTTAAAGGCAAGTCTTCAGTGATGTAAAAAATACCAGAGATTGCAAGAAAAGAACCCACATTGTAACGTTTGCTTCCTGTTAAATTTTATTAATTCAATCTCGAGATAATCATGATGAATATGTAGCATATTTGCTGTAATGTTTCCTCACTCTCTACTTCCAGCAGTTGAGTTTAAAAAGAACACTGCATGTTTTTTTTTATGTGACAGTGTGTGAACTGGTCTAACAGGCTGCTAGCATTGCACAACGTATTTGAGAAATAATTCAGCACTGGAAAATGCATATGCTGGTGTAAATATGCTGTATTTTATATTTTTTCTAGAAAAGTGATGCAAACTATCAGAAAATGATTGTATTGCATTGTCACTTGATGAGGTTGAATGTCATTTTATATTGTTCGGTTTTGCTAAAAAATTTAAATAAAACCTTTTCCTTTTAAGTTTCTGAATCTGCAGTTCACAATATATATTTACAGTAGCTGGGCTACATTATTTGATGTCATTAATGATGCACTGTTGCTAATAGGCAAACCATAAATGGTAGAGGGGCAGCAACTATACATTTGTCAATAAAATAAGCCAGATGTAACTGTGTTAAACTTAAATGAGTAAAATAGTCATTTGAAACGAGTCAGGTGGCTTGATGTATTTTAACCTTACCGACATCATTTTGGCTTTATAATGAGCAAGGCCTTCTGGAGTCCAAGATCCCAGAGATGGTGAACTTGTAGTATGTCCTTGATGCGCCATGGGAGTTTGAGATTGTAAGACTGCGACTGCAGGTAATCTGTACAAGAAAGGAGGTGCTGTTTGGAGACAAGACTAGATTGTAGTGTGCCATGCGATTAGTAACTAACATGCATGTATTTATTGATTTTACAAGCCAAAGTCTCAACACTCCTCTTACTGCCATTGAATGTAAAGAATGTCTTGAACCTAATTTTTTCAATACAACATTTAAAAAAAACCAAAAAAAAAAAACCAAGCTTTAGTTTAGCATCACTTTCCATAGGGAGCCAGGACACCACTGAATAGACATGACAGTCTACAAGGGAGGGGTGTTCTGGAAGGATTCTTGACCATTCCTCATTTGGTATTCTTTTGAGACTGTACCAGGAAGCACTTACCAGTCAATCGCCATTTGTCAGATTTGATGTTTTGCCATCTTAACTGAAACTAACTTGCTACAGGAAGGAAGCACCTTTGATGTATCACAAAGTATAACAGTATGTGCTACATATGGCACCCGTTTTATTTTTTTGTTTGTCCAACCCCCACATTTACCACGGCCCGGTTTAAACTGATTTCTACGGCATGATTGTATGCCAGGTAAACTCTGCGATCGATATTTAAGTGTTGGCAGAAGGGGAGTAACATCTTAAAATGCGATCTCTATGATTTACACTGTCGCTGTTCTACAACAAAACCATTGATTAAGGTGAAACTACAAACACTAACAAACGTAACAAATGCATACCCGCGTTTGTTAATTGCCATTTAGTCATATCGAAACGTCAATATGTTTTTTTTTTAATGGTATTTTACGGTCCTATTTCTTACCAATTTCTCGAAACCAACAATATTAATTTAGTCCGTATGTGATCACTGACTCTTTCTCAGACGGTTTCAAACGCTATTATCTCGCGAGCACATCGTTATCTTGTTGCTCGCGCTTGAAAGTAGGTGAACGTATATTTTTTTACGATTACTTTTTGTTTCTTCTTTGCCTCAGATTCGCTTGACATGAATACATTTTTCCACCAACGTCGAGACAGGGCTAAGGGCTCGCCTTTCATTTCTGAAATGAGGTATTACACGTGTTTTTAATTATATCGCACTCACTTTAATTTGCCATTCCTCAAAATTTGGTACTGCACTAATATTGCACAATCATTTTGCCGTTTTCCCATGGTTATACTGTGCATTTGCCATGGCTTTCCATGTTTTGTAATATGCGTTACCTCAGCACTCTAGATTTACACAACACTTACCTATGCTTTACCTTGCTTTCACTGCTTTATTGCACAGCATTCAGTTTTTATAATTAACAAAATAGAGGCAGATCTAAACACTTCAGCCAGAATTGTATTTTTTGGGTGAGGCCCTAGTACTTGTTGCTGATAAAGTTAATATCGTTTAATGGCAGAGTGTTTTGCTAGTTACTGAATATGCATTCTGGAAAACGAAAAAACGTATTTTACTACTTGTCGGTATTGTTTTCTAGTGCCAATGCTTTTATAATTTAGCCATGGTGTGCCAATATATTAGGTTCATTTATTGGTTTAAGAATTATACGAGTTTCTGTATTCCAATTGTTAAATGTTTTTAGGCTTTTTATACATGTGCTTTTTTTTAGGCGCTGCTGGATTTGGCTAAGACACATCCTAGCATTCATGTGGTGACTCTATAAAGACTTCACAACTTTGCAGAGGCACAGCAGTTGGACATTTATTCACTTACCCTTGAAGTTCATTAGTGTGGAAAAACATTCTGAATCACTTCCAGATCTTCTCATACTTGATGCCAAGTAGAAAACTTGTTTCTGTAATGCTAATCAATATTATAATCCTAATGGAGCATTGGCCACTGCCTGCCTAAGAGTTATTTTTTTCTGTGTCACACGAGGAAGACCCATATTTGAACTTCTATTTTCTATGTAGATGCTATAAATCAAGATGCTGTGTGAGCTTCTACTGGATAATGCCTAAAACCATGTGTAGTAACAGCTTGGGAAATAAATAGAACAGACCTCCAAAGAAGTCAAGTCATTGGGGGGTGGACTGAAGTGCCTGCTTAACAATGCTGGAATTAATATATCTGCTACTCTGGATACTGTTGAGACAGAACAAATGAAAAATTATGAAACCAATGCAGTTTCTCCCCCTATGGCCACCAAGGTAATGGCAGTATTGTCTTTGCTAATCTAAGGACATTTAGGAAACTTATTTTATTGTTATTATATCTGTAGCTTAGCCACATCATCCCGATAAGCATGCTTCATGAATACAGTTGCAGTGTTTTAAAACAATACAGTAAATGCCTTCCTGTATAACATTTTTGACAGGCGTTGAGGAAAGCAGCAAAGCAGGGCAACAGCATGGAGATTCACAGAGCTGCATTGAACTGAACTGGGGGCCTGGAGCCAAGTTTAAAACCTAGTCATACAGGGCATCAAAAGTATGTAAGAGCTGATTTTGCATTGCACACCCAGTGCCATCGGTTTGTCTGGCTTGTTAAAATGTGTTAAAAGTACTGTTTAGTTACATGTCTAATACTTTAAAGGAGAGCAAACCAATGTTTTGAAATAAATAGTTTTGCTCTCTTTTGGTTCATCACATGTTTTTTTAGGATATGCAAATATTTAAAATACAACGCTTTAGAAACATAAGTATCTTTGTACCTTTCTTGTTGCTCATATGTTTGTACGGAGTCCCACACCTTCAAAATACATTATAACATGTGAATCTGTTAAACTGGACATTCTCACAGGTTACCAGGTATACTGAGGATAGCAGACCCTTTTGTGAAGATATAGAAATAGGTTTGCAAGTCACATTGCTGCAGTTAGTGGCATCCTGTAAAAGACTACTGACCTAGACGTTTATTTTTACAAAGATATAAAGCAAAGTTTAAAAAAAAAAAAAAAGTGAAACAAGCAATACAAAGGGAAATCTTTGAGAACATTTAGCAGGTGCAGTTATCTAGTTTTATTAAGGTGTTTTTCAAACAAAAAAAAAACTCATTGATATTCAACAGTAGTACAGAAAGAAGTAAACAGAATATTCACTAACACATGGCATATTAGGAAAAGTATCAACAGGAGTCGGCTAGATCGGCTTTGCTGCTGACAATATCTCAGATCCCTCTAAAGCATTTTCAAGTTCCTGAATCCCAGAATCACGGCTATTGAATCACAAGCACACTTTAGTTATGGTTGAGTCCCTTCTTCTGACGAGGGTAGATCATCTAGTGCTCCAATTTCTAAAGAAAATGAAAGACCATTTACATTGTGTGTTGTATAGTATTCCAAGTGGCCTGTTTGGAATAACTGCCAAAAGATGATTGGAACCATTCTAAGTCCTTAATCATATTCAAGGTTAAAAAAAAAGTATTGTAGCATGAGTTACCTTTCAGCCGCAAGTAGGACAAAAAGTCCATCACGGTCCGTATTATATTTTCATCTGCTATTCTTAGAGTATCTAGAAAATAAGATCAGTTACATTACTGGTACTATTCTCAGAATGATGGATTTTTAAAATATATATACAGTATTATTGAATCTTTAAGTGCCAGTTGTTTAGGTAGAAATTATTTTCATGGCACTTCCAAATGGATCAAAGACAGGTGAATAATTTTTTACAGTATGTACGTAAACATGATACACAACATAGACATGTATTATAGTTCAACTGAAAAACAAGCTGTACCCCCCTGTGCTAAATGTATACTTTTTATATCATCTATATTTTCATAATATTTAATTCATGTTTAATACCCCATTACGTGTGTTCTCTGAAGTTACAGTAGGCTCACTAATTCAAACCAGTTGGGATCAAACCTTGTTCAGATTAGTGATTGGTGCTGATCTTTTTCTGTACCATGTTATAATGCCATAGCCTGGTTAAATACAGAGACAGATGTAAATGTTTTACCCACTCGTCACAGATTTATGATATTGAAGTTAGGTTCTTTGGCTGCTGTCAGTATGCATTACATTATGATAGCTTGGCTCTGATTTCTAGGTTAATTTGGACTAGCAAGGTTCAGATTAGTAAGTGCTGTGTGAGCTTCTACTGGATAATGCCTAAAACCATGTGTAGTAACAACTTGGGAAATAAAACAAAACAAGAACATGCATTACATGTATCTACTGTACCACTAATACAATACCTGATTTAATGTCATTGTCAATCTGAAGCTCACGTTTGCCTGGCAGACCATGCTTATCACTTAAAGATCTGTGATTGTCAACAGCATCTGTCAAAAAAAATGCAGTAGTGTTTTGTGGTGTAAAAATGATCAGTG
Source organism: Polyodon spathula (assembly GCF_017654505.1). Classification (NCBI taxonomy): domain Eukaryota; kingdom Metazoa; phylum Chordata; class Actinopteri; order Acipenseriformes; family Polyodontidae; genus Polyodon; species Polyodon spathula. The sequence goes on from NC_054552.1 coordinate 8,205,074, forward strand.
TATAGCACTGCGCACAGAAAGCATCTTCATATTGCTGCCACTGTGTGCTGGCACTGGTATAAGGCATTCTGTAAACTAATACATATTTTGCATGGTCACTTTCACCAAGGTCTGTAGATTTCAGAATGCTTCCAAAAGTGCTAACAAAACAGCAAGCCTAACCAAAAGCACATAGAACAACCAAAACATATACAAAATGAAACAAAACAAATAAAAGGAATAGTTTGAGAGCTGTAAACATCTGAAAAAAACACAGAAAACATTCCTGTGCTTCACAAATGTGCGGTATAGTTTCTTAAAGCTGCAGTGTCCCATTTTCAATTTTACACTTAAATATGATACATCATAATCTGTTTATCATCATAACTTAGCCAATTGTGCACTGTGCTTTATCAGAAAGCAGACCTTGTTGATTGATGGTTCACTATAGCTGTAGCGACACTTCTGAAACGTGCTTGTCAATATGTCTGGGAGCTAAATAAGCATGTTTCTGCTACAGCTTGCAGCAGTAGGAGGTTACAGTTGACTTCGATCTGTGTTATAGCTCAATAATAAAACCATCTGGAGCTGAAATCTTCAATGTCAGCTATTAAGGTAACAACCACCATAAATATGTACTTATTTTAACAGTATGGGAGATTTCATCTTTAACATTTTACAGGGGAGCTCTGTCTGTATGTAATCCATAACAAAGACCTTTTGGAACGATTTAAATTTAAAACAAAAAACCTGGGCTATTCTGAAGTATGTTCTCTGTATATTTCTCATTCCTAGACTCAAAGTGTAGCCTAAGACAGATGACACCTTATCAAAATGTTGGGATTCCTCAATTGATTTACATAACCTGCAGAAACTATCTTACAGTTCCCATGCGGCTCTTCATTCCCCCTTGCACTGGGCATATCCTTTATCAGTAAAAGTGGATCAATACGACCTGAAACAAAGGATGATGGCCATTATCTAGTCTTAGAGAAACTGGCAACTGGCGATGATCATGTGAACCCAATAGAAAAACAAAAGAGGACTACAACAAGCACAGTTTGAAGTGCTTTGTCAATACAGCTCTGCGTAAAATCTTATTTCCCTTTTTTTTTTTTTTTTTTTTGTATGGTCCAACAAGTACGTATTAGGCTTGAACCACTGACACATACGGTGTGTTTTAACTGCCCAAACTCTTTTCTGGAGCCAGTTCTCTACGATCTGAGAAAAATTATTTGTCAGACATTGATACTCAAATAATAATTGCATATTTTAGTCTGGGATAATAACCCACACACAAGGCATCATTCTGAATACTTTGTGGGTGCTCAATAGCATACATTATAATACAGTTGCTGTTGAATGCATCAACAAGTAATGACTACCAATTCTTCACAAATACATTTTCCAATGGTTTGGACCCCATAACCTAACATTAAGAGTGTTTTTGTCCAGGTTTGCATTGAAGAAGTGTATCTATATGCATACAGTACACACTGAATAAGTATGCATATGTTGCATAGCCAATTTACTGTGTATGGAAATGAACAGCAAGTTAATTTTCCTATTTTAGAGAAGGATGATGCGTTATATTTGTTGTGATGCTCATCTGTTTTAAACAGTGCTCCATTATGATATAAGATTATTTAGTTTACTGTGAGAATTTGGTTTACTTACGAGGCCCCAGTAGATAGCCCGCACTATTAAGTGTCCAGCCCCTCTTTTCTCTTGCCTAGAAGGGAAAATGTAGAGTTGTATTGCTTGAAATACATTATTTTATACTGTGCAGATCTTCAGTACAAAATGCCTATTTAATGAATGACTAGACAAAATGTAAAACAGTAAACTGTCTTTGAAAGTAACACGTCCCCTTGCACTGTTGCTGTGGAAAAACGAAAGGTTCTAGTGACATAATTGTTGATGAAATCCCTCCTTTGGTCAAGCAATTGCTTTATTGAACAGTGAGTGCAATGAAACAATAACACTTGCATTGACTAGTGGGTCAGTGTGGTGATTGTATAAACTTAAGCAGCCACTTGTAAACAGTAACGTTTTATTAGGTTAAAAACAACATAGGGTTGTCGTTATACTGGTGTCATTGGTATACAACATCGACTACCACTGCACTTATTAGATTCATCATAGATGAACTACACAAATGTTACATACGGTTTACTGATATGTTATAATTCAAGTAGATAATGTAATGCATGTATATCCATACGACACAGTGGAAATGAAAGAAAGGTGCAACATACCGAAAGAACCAGTCCGAAAGTCTCAGAAAGGGTAGAACAGAGGACTAAAGAGATACACAGAAACCCGATACACTTCTGAAGCATCTGAAACGACAATCACACAAATACAGCTGTATCAATCGTAACTAAATGGCTATCATTAAACCATCTATTCCCATTAATAATTTCACGCATTTCTGCATGTACTGTGCGTTTTAAAATACAATACATATTACAGGTACTGTACGTCTCTTCTAGTTTTATTATAAAATATATCATGTGTTTCATTTTCGTCATGTTCTTGTAAAATAAAAGCATTTAAGTATCTAAAACGATGTTTAGCATTTTATAAACATACTTTTAAATGTGTCTGAATTCCCCCTTTAACTCAAAATAGCTATAATGATATAACTTTGTTGAAGTTTAAAATGTAGCAAACCACCGCAAATCTAAACAGAACCCTACCAGTTCGACAATTCTAGCATTGCTTGTAAGTTAACATTTTCAGTGACGTTTTTATAATAATAATAATAATAATAATAATAATAATAATAATAATATAAATGCATGCTTACCTTGAACAGCAGGTTGCTTCTTCGAAAAAAAAAAAACGTTTTTAAAGAAATGAGTCGAGTTGTAGAGATCTATACTGATTTTTTAAAAAGCTATTATTGCATATGCACTAGAGAGAAAGTTTCCATTCTGTTTGTGTTCAGCGTATCTAGAATTATACTACTTGGTGTCCTCTCTCTGTATATATATATCCCAAAAAGAAAAAAAAATAATCTGACGTCACTGATCTTCTTCCCATTTAACAGCCCCCGCAAGAAACGGGTAAAGTATGGATCTGACAGACAGAATATTGCGCTTTTAAAATACTCATTATCGTGCGTATTGCTGATGGCAGTATTTCAGTATTGATTAAATAAGTACTGTAGTTCATTTAAAGATACCATCAAATAATTAAGTTCCTATATAGCCTAATCTAATTAAATGCTCTTTTGGAATAGCCAGATCATACATAATTGAAATAATGGCGTATTAAAGTGTAAAAAAAAACCAAAAAAACAAAAAAAAAAAAACACAGTTTCCATAAGACCTAGCCAGATCCAGCAAAACGTGCCGCTAAAATGTTACCAAACTATTAACGGAGCTTGATATAGCCTATAATACCTATCACAAAACGCCACTACCAATTGAAACTAGGGGTACTCTTTGTATTTTATAACCTGTAGGTCAGACAGGATTACTCTGTTTGCTTAACGCTGCACATCAATAGCTTCCCAGTACTTTTACCAGCCATTGAAATCACTCTCGAACTTTTAGGGGGCTGGCTAGGTCATTGCACGTTTTAAGATTGCGCTAGATTGGTTCTGTGCGTGGCATATATATACCGCATATATATATATATATATATATATATATATATATATATATATATATATATATATATATATATATATATATATATATCAAAGCTAAATATGTGCATTGTTAATAGGTTTCCTTAAATCACATCCAGTACTTGGATGAACATTTGCTCAACACCCTTAACCTGGGATACATGAACGCTGGGGAAATGCAAAAGCTATGTGGTAAATGCTTATCGACCATCATATCTTTGTGGGAATCACTGTCATTTACAAGGTTATCTTGTATTACATGAAAATACTAGTAGGTCTACTATTTTACTGTTACTTCAATATATGGACAGAAGTACTCAGATCTTCAACCTTATTAAATGGGTAAACCTTGTTTTGTTGTTTTGTAGCTCTTCTGATTCATTTTGTTCTATTAAAACATGTCACATTAGCTATGTTATGAAACAGGTAACGGGATCTCAGCATTGAACCCACATTCTGTGATGCGTATATTAAACAGGGTCAGGTGGGTAACTAATACCGGTAACTACAGGAAGTAAACCAGGAGAGGAAACTTCTATCACAGTTACAACGTTTCCTCAACAAATGGAGTAACAGCAGAATTATCTAAGAAATGGGGATATTTTATAAGAAATATTGTTTATTTTGGTAAGGTTAAAATGAACCCTAAAATGTGTTTAGAATCTTTTCCATAACCTGAATGTTCTCAAACATTTGGTTGTACAGTGCATTGTTTCGAGTACATTGATCGTGCACTGCCACCTAAACAGAGCATGGTCTGACTATGAACAAGTAAATTACCCTTTTCACAGAAACCAACTCCTTGTTATTAACCCTAATGCTGGGCATTTTCACTGTGATGCTAATATCAGATTAGTATTTGTTACATGCTAAGTGTTTTTGCTGTTGTTTCTTTTTCTTGTAATTGATATTATTAGACAGCTTTTATGGAGAGTCATTCAACTGTTAACATAAACATTAGGCATTCTAAAGATGACTTGGCATTTTGTTTGTATTATCCTCAACCTGTCTGTTGCTTTAGATGATTTATGTTTTCATTATTCACTTAGCGTGATGCTTGGTCAAGCACAGGAGAAACGAAAAGAAAGTCAAGCAGAAAAATGTTTCGGCTAATCACTTTGTCCATGTTATGTAGTTGGTTGTTGTCAACTTTGCCCCTTAATGCAATCACTTGGGATATGGAATACCTATTTGTTACTCTCATAGAAGTTGTAGGAAACAGTAAACACATTTGGCCAGCGTGAAATATGGTCGCATTTATGTTTCTCAGTTCCAATATTATATTGATGAAGGCACTAGCTGAAATGTTCATCAATTCCACTTAGTTTGACTTGGTTTCTTTATGTTTTATTACAGACTTTTTTTTATAATTACTTTTGGAAACTCTGTAAATTCCAATATTGTTGTTTGAGTGTCATGCTGCCCAAACTCCAACTAAAGACACATCTTATGTTATTCTTTCACATTGTTTCAGCCAGCGATTTCGCCTTGGTGAAATATCCCAGGAAATCTAAGAATAACTGACTCACTGAAAGCTAGGCAAGCAAACTGAAGAGTTCAGTATGATACAAAGATACAATTTGTCAGGTACTCCATTAAACCCTTTAAGAAATTGAATCCATGGTTGACTAAGCTTACTTATTAAAGATTTTCTGCAGTTCAGCCCAACAAGTCAAATCATTTAAGCGTTGTTTCAATTATATTCACTTATTCCACTGTTTAGACATGTTCTCCTACAGGTGTTTTCCTCCTAAATAGAAAATACATACTGTCTGTGTTTTTGTGACCGTCAAAGCAGGAGTTACCAATAACTTTAAAGAATGAAACATGGATTGCTCACTTCTTGAAGAAACACTGCTGTAAGTGTTAGGTAAGCATTCCATATCTTTTTGACACCATCAAAATACTAATCACTTCCAACATAATGAACATTCAAAATTCTTTACCGTACTTCATTCAGAGTCTTCTATCTGTCCCACAGATTCAATTAAGGTAATGAAACATGGGCTTGTTTAGGGTTTTTTTAATAGAAATACTGGAGGTAGAATTTGGTTTTCACTGTATAATCAGTGCACCCTTTGCAATATTCTTTTAAGAATTTGTCTTATTGCAGGTTTGTTAAGATACATGTCGGAGATCATTGTGATTAACTCAAATTTCTGAAACTATTGTTTAACTTAATTTGCACTAATCAGTTTCTGATCAGTTTTACAAAGAAAATGCAACAAAACTGCAAAAAACTAATTTCAAAGGATACTTGTACTTATTCCAGAGTATTGGGATGCAGTGTGCAGCCCTTTAAAACAAAACTGAATTCCATTAAAACAAGACCTCAGTATCACTGCTATCAAGTACTATTAGACCACAGGTCCTGTGACTGTCATTTTATTTTATTTTGCACATATTTAAACAGGTTTTTTGCCACTGCTGGTAGTAAAATGATATGACTTGTAGTAGGCATTGCCCTTTATAGGCGCGCAGTTCTGGAGAACCCATGCTTGTGTGAATACAGAACTATACACAAAAAAGACAAAAGCCAGTAACACAGCACAGAACAGAATAAAAGGATAAGCTGGGGATTTGTACTGTCCTTGCTGTGCTCCTGCATCTGATGAGGTCTTTGTCTGCTGAACAGGTTCTCTTTTGAAGCCTAAATCAATCGTTTGAGTTATTTTATGAGCCATCTTCTCCTCCGTATTATTTGTAACTGTTACTGGTCTTACAAATGCAGAGGCTGTAGAAAGATCTTTTCCACTTCGTTTGGTGGGAGAGCCATCATCTTCCATCCCTATCCTTATATTCAGATTAACCTGGATGTGTTCGGGACTGTTTGATTTACACCTATTTGCAAAACAACAGTTCATCATTACAACCTAAACGATGGCCACTACAGATACAATATCAAATGCATTCCCTTAAGTTTTTGACTTTATAAGACAGATAGCACGTATACAGTAGTTCTCAATACACTAACTTGTAAGTACCGCTATTGGCACGCATGATTTGAACAACTAGGGGTGGGGAATTTCTGGCCTATTTTACCCAATTTAGAATATACTGCATGTGCCTGAAAAGTATTGGAATATCTATTCACTCATGCCAATATATTTAGTAAGCAAGGAGACTGGAAAAGGGGGCCAAAAGTGCTGCATCGCTGTTACTTAGCCTTTTTTCCAAAACCTTTGGAATATTTCTTTACATTATATGTCAATACTAACAATAACATAGCAATATGTATAAAATCTTAGCTAAAACATATTTACCTATATGGTCCCTTTGCGTTAGTTGTATGCGTTGTGTTAGGTACACAGTTATTAGACATAAGCTTGCCAGCTTTGATTTTCTTGAACTCAGACATTCTGTCTTTTAGAAGGACAAGAGTAACTTCCGCGTCTTTACAAACAGGTGCAATCCTCAGTTCTCCCTCGTCCATGTCATTGTCATGACAGGAATCGCACTCTCCCAGCTGTTCACGTTCACAGCGGCACACACGTGACGCTTCTGGTTTGGCTTTCTGGCGTAAGTGTCTCTCTCTCTGCATGAACCTTCGGTCTGCACAAAGTGCCAGGTGTTCAGATAAGTGGCCAACTCCATCGTCGAGAATGCCTGCGGTTCTTTCAATCTCGCCATCAATACTCGACAGCACTTTGCCCAGCTCCTAAGCAGAACGTATAACATTGCACGTTAAAATTACAAGGTAGTTCTCTTTTTATTAGGCACATATTATTTAATACATGACCCTCTCCATATACGCCCGAAAACGAATCTACTGTTTCAGATGTGTCTGTGGGTTTTGAATAAACCCAACAGTGAAAGTGCCCCCAAATCCTTTCAAATGCATTCAAATGCGTGTCTCTTACCCTCAGTTTCCAATGAGCTCTCCCACACCGGCTACGCTCAAAAGGGTTGTAATCTCCCTTTATTCTACTAGCAAGAATCTCTATTTCAGAACCCGTCCCAGCCCCATCGACAGCCTCTTGGGCCAGCTCCATCCAAACGTCTATGCCCATAAACTTAATTCATGACATGTTAGTTTTGTAGACAACAGGTTTGTTTTAAAATGAAGTTGTTTGGGTTTATTTTTTTTTGCTGCAAGTGCTTTAAAAACTGGTGGTAACGTACCCTTGCATGTGCAATAATATATATTTAAATGTACGTTTCAGCCTGATACGTCATCTGAAAGACCCGTGTCAGCTGCATGCAATTGCGTTTGAGTGACTAGTGACGTCAAAAACGTAAAAAGAAGAACATTTGTTTTTTTGTAGTGTCTTGAAGCATAAACACAATGAAGTTGAAATAATTGTATGCTTTATTTGCTTTGCTGTTTGTTGTTAATATAACAAATATATATATATATATATATATATATATATATATATATATATATATATATATATATATATATATATAATATATATATATAATATATATAGCTATAATATATATATATATATATATATATATATATAATATATATATTATATATATATATATCTATACACAGAAACGAGAACAAGGTTTTTAAAGTGACATATAACCTACCACGGAAAAGCGTTTGGTTTTTTCCCAAATTATAAAATAAATATACATTTTACAAAATGTCCGTTTACTTTTATTGGTGCTTTGACTCGCTTCCACTCCATGTGAGGTGACAGTTGGCATCAGTTTGAACAAAAGTTCTGATGACGTTTGCAGCAACAGGAAACGAGGATAGAAGGGGTGTTCATATCATTTAGAAATTAGTATTATTATGTATTTATTTACATTCTACTATTAGTGATTGTTTTCTCTAAAAAAAATGTTTAAAAAAACACATTGGTTAAAATAAACATAAATCTGGTACAGGCGATACAACTGGTATCATAGATTTAACTGATTTTCACTGGTGCGGTGGGCGCTGTTAATCGGAGTTCTGTTTTGATGAAGTAACTGTAAAATTCGCCCAGCATTTTATTTAGTAAGGAAGAGTGTTTTGCTTATTTTTAGGGTGAGAAGACGAGTTTAAGACTATATGAAGTTTTCCTAGAAAATCAACCTTTTCCAAGGATTGGCAATAATATTAGTGAACATTCAAGGGAGCTTGTTTTTCTTGGACACAGTCTTCTACATATCATTCTTTTTATATTCGGATCCTGTGTCTTTGGAGGTATGTTTTGTTACTGTATTTTATGTTGCATATATATGTCACACTGAATATTACTGCGCGTTTTATCATTACCAACTGAAAAAAAGGACAGATTAATGTAAATTAATTTATAAAGAATCTTGTTGACACAAATGCATTACATTTTGAGGCAGGTGTCTACTGCAACAATTAAGAATGTTTATAAACCTTGTTTTATTTACATAAGGGTATTTAAAACAATAGGTAAATAATACAACAGATTTGCATTTTTTTTAATTTTCATGTTCAATAATGCCAAGTCAGTTTGTTTATAAATACATGATTTCTTCAAAATTAATACCAACCAGAGCTTGGTTGTTTGTAGAGGGTTGGACTCAATATTGTGTACACATGATCTACACTTGTTTTTAACAACAACAACAACACAACAACAACAACAACAAAAATCACTTTATAAAAAGCAACCTAAACTTAAAAAACTTAAAATATGTTCAATTTTATGTTTTTTCCCCTTTCCTAGCTCTCTTCAGGTCCCTTGAAAAGAAAGTTAAACTGCCTTACACTGTTCTTGTGTCATTGTTTGGAATCATATTGGGAAGTATTAAATATGATGGGGTATGTTCCCGTATCAATGCAGGTTTTGGCAGGGTTGAGTTCAAGACCATGTTTGGGAGATTCCTGGTTAAGGTCAATTTCAAGGCAGGAAGTCATAGTGGGTGGCAGTTTAAAAAGAAAGTAATTAGATATGGTAAATTGTTTACAAATACTCAAATATGATTCCCTATATTTGTCCATATTTAACTTTACTGTAACTCTGTAGCTCAGAAGCAAAACTAAAATGTTATCTTTGCTTTGTTTCCAAATAGTGTGATATATTTTTGAAACCTTATGTTAAATACCTTAATTAAAACCAAGCAGAGCTGTTTTGTAGATATCCTGATGTGGCTGAGGCCTGCACATTAATTTGTGTTATGTTTTGGTCAGATATTAATAAACGGAAACAAATAGCAGCTGCTTATTTAATAATAAAACTCTCAGGCCAAGTTGTGTCATCCTGTTATGAATCAGCCATCATTTACTACCCATTAAATGTCAAAATAAAATGTAAATATAGTTTCTGGCATTTATGACCATTCATGAAATTGCCTGTAATTATCAAAAGAGGTGGATGATGGGATTTATCCATGCATTAAACCAGCATTTTGTTGGTTCAAAAGCCAAGGGTACTATGACCTACCAGGTGGACTGATTTTCCAAAAAAACCGAATGCTTTAATTCGCGGCGACCTAATTCAAGCATTCAGAATTCTAAAAGATATTGACAATGTGGACCCAAGGGACTTTTTCGACCTGAAAAAAGAAACAAGGACCAGGGGGTCACAAATGGAGATTAGACAAAGGGGCATTCAGAACAGAAAATAGGAAGCACTTTTTTACACAGAGAGTCTTGAGGGTCTGGAATCAACTCCCCAGTAATGTTGTTGAAGCTGACACCCTGGGATCCTTCAAGAAGCTACTTGATGAGATTCTGGGAACAATAAGCTACTAACAACCAAACGAGCAAGATGGGCCGAATGGCCTCCTCTCGTTTGTAAACTTTCTTATGTTCTTACGTTCTTAACTACATTTCAACCTACTTTTCACTTATAAAGATTTGATGTGCAAAGATTAAACCAGATTTACTTGAATGCATAAAGAGTACCCCTTAAAATACATATGCATTCAAATTCCTCTTGTGTTTGTAAAATGCAAGGAAGTTTCAGCGCGGGAGAATGAAGACCAGCGTTTATTGTAGATTACAAGATAAGGTATTGACAAGGTAGTTAAGGTAGAGAGAACCACATATAACTGAGTTCCCTTATTTATTGATTCCTTTAAATAATCTGCTAGTTATACTTACTCTATATGGTTTCATGTTTATTTATGTTTCTTTATTTATATATTTACTTTCAGGTTAAACAATACACTACGGAAGTGGCCAATATTGACCCTGTCCTACTAATCCATGCATTCATGCCAGTGTTAATATTTAGTACAGCTTTTGAAATCGAATCTCATATCTTTTGGAAATTACTGTTACAGGTAAGGTACAGTGCATAACTAACTACCAACTACATATCCTTAAAGAATGGACAGTGTAACTTCAGCTGCCCTCACAGTGGTATTGCTCCCTAAAGGCTGTGGACCACGAAGTGCTTGCCCTGTCTTCCATTTCCTCATTCGAAAATGTTATGAGATGTTTTTAACTTTAACTCTGTCCACTTTCTCTATACTTAACACTGCACTCCAACAAGGATTGAGATAGATGAATAAAACCACAATGAGAAATGCAGCGTTTGTTACCCCTGTTCGTGGTTATATCTTGGTTTGTCAGAACCGTTCTTCATTTTACTCCAAACCATTTTGCAACAGGTAGTGCCAAGACTGGTATAACATACAAGTTCTAACAAGATTTTCTGTTTGAGTGACAGGTGTCTTTGCTGTCTATCACAGGATTTTTGATTAACTATACTTTAACTGCAGTGTTAGCTGCTAAAGTTTACACCTACGACTGGGACTGGTATACTGCCATGATGTTTGCAGCCATAGTCAGTCCAACAGACCCAATCATATCTGTGTCTTTACTAGGAAACATAGGTAAATACCTTGTCAAATACAAACCACCAGTGGTAGCCAAGAAAACCTCTTTTAAGAAAGGGTCTGTTGTGTGCATTCCACTATTAAATGTAGAACTATGTTTTCTCTACCCTGTGCAGTACACTTTAATATAAAACTAAGGTGTGTCATATAAAAGTGTTTAAATAATTGTATGTTTCTGTATAAACCTAGAATTAGTATCTGTCACTACTTGACCATGGTCATGTGGTGAAGCTACTTTTCACTAATCCAAATTTGTACTAATAAAGTGACCAAACCATATGTATATATGTTGATGTGAAAATATAGGCCTAGCAGTAGCAAGGACCATGTTTCCTTGGAGCATTCTTGTTTATCTGGTATATCAGTTATTCCTATGAATAACAATTTCCCCTAACAATTTAGGCTCTTCAAAAGCCCTAACTTTTAATTGAAAGAGAATCTCTGTTTAATGGTGGCACCTCTATCATTATGTTTGAAGTCTTCCAAGATCTTGCTATTGATCCTTATGATATTATAGGTAGGACATTTATAGTATCTATTTTCAATGTTTAAATCAGTATAAGTCATGAAAGATTTCTTTGATTCTTTTCTTGTTTTTTTTTTCTTCCTTTATAGCATCTGAACTTGCAATATAACTGGTTTTAAAAATTTTCATGAGTCCTGTTGGGATTTCTAATGTCAAAGGTTGTAATGTTTTGATGGGGTATTTAAGCAACTACATGAATTTCATTTATTAATTGTTTTACTATTAAAAATAGTCATACTAATAATTCCTTAAAATATTTGATCAATAGTGGATATTTTTGGTTTTTTTAAATAACAAATCTAAAGTAAGGTTACAGGACATTTTGTGTCAATTAAACTAGTGTCAATTGAATAATTGAACTGACTGTTTGTAAGGTAAGGTATCTCATTATTGGTAAAGGCCAAAAAAACAGTAAATATTAACACTGTAGTAAGATCATTGCAACCTTTGTAAATGATGCTCCATTCCATTTTACCAGGAGTGAAAATCTGCACTGAACCCTGAAGCATTCTGACACTTAACATCAGTCCTTGCTATGGACTTGCCTGCCAACCAAGCCTTCTACCAGTCTATCCGTGCAGTTTATTGTAAATTGTAGAACATGTTTCACGGATGTCATGAGCATAACAAATGAGTGAGCAGCATATGTGTGCTGCATATCCCATTATATATTTCTTTAAATCGAATTTATTTTGAAAGTCTTTTTTTTTTCTTTCTTTAGCTGAGTGGCTTGGAATATCTGGTGTCATTTCTGTTACAATGTTGGGACTTCTTTTAATAAGTATTCTTATTACGGTTAGTATTTCATTTGTCCTCCCAATGCATGGAATTGTGTGCTGGTGGATATTGTTTTTTTTTATTCTCTCAGTTAAGTTCCATTGTGGGTATTTAATAAAAACAATCTGTTTTATTGCCATGTTGGTTTAACTGCTGGCCATATCATTAGAGAAGCCGGTTTAAGATAGTGTCTTAACAGTCAGTATTGTCTACAGTGAAGATCAATTTCAGGAGTGTAATTCTAAAAGGGTAAAGGGACTAGTTTTTTTTTTCTGAAGTTTGTCTTAAAAGCTAATAACATGGTTTATTATGTCTTCAAAGCTTCTGGGAAATGCCCAGCCATAACTGGCAAACACTGATCTTTATCATTGTTGGAGTAGTAATAGCTGACAGATCATTTGAACACTTGGCAATTAATGATGGCTTTTACATTATGGTGCTCTGCTTTGCGTTAAATATTTTAAGGTAAGCAATTGTGTTTTTTATCTTTATGCTGTATAATAGCCATTGTAAATCGTATACATGTAAACTGTTAAGGATTTGTTAAAATTCTAGTTAGTCTTCCTGTAAGCTGATGTAATTCTGTGCATAGAACATTACAGCAGAGTTCTCAAGTAAAAAAAAAAAAACAACTACTTTGCATACACCAAACAAACCAATTGATGCACAAGAAGGAAAAAAAAAACACCCTTTACTATGGGTTTAAGTAGACCCTTTAGACTTATAAATGAATTATTCATTCATAACAGTAACACTTTTTTGTAATAGTTTTTTTTTTTATTATTATGCTTGTAGGCTTGTAATGATAATAATGTTGTCCCCATTCTTGTCACTTATTGGTTATGGATTCAATTGGCGTTGGGCATCAGTATCTATCTGGAGTGGAATCAGAGGAACTTTCAGCTTAAATTTACTCATGGCATTTCAATCAAGTGCTTTAGATAAAGTGACTGGTAAAAACAAGGTAAGACAAGATAAGACATCACAGCACAAATGCAGGCCTCACAGAAATTGGTAGGGTTTTTTTTCTTGTTGTTTTTTGAATCGGGGTATAGAATTGCTGAAATTGTTGTTTGTTGGTTGAAAAAGTCATTTATTTTACAATAATCATACATCCTCTTTTTATTTACTTAAAGAAACTAACAAGGTCACAAGACAAAAGTGTACACTAGTATGACGTTAAGAATTAACATTAAGGTGGTTTAGTAGTGTATTTGTGCAACCAAAATAAAAGGGCAACAATACATGGTAATAAGAAGCATCAGCAGTGAGAACATTTACAAGCAGAATCTATTTTTTTTTTAGATTCTGCTGCATACATCAGGGATTTTAGTGCTCACTCTGCTCATTAATGCTAATACAATTACATGGTTACTCAAACTTTTAGGTAAGCGCTTTAGTTATAAGTTATGTTTAATATTATATTAATATTGTTCACAACCCAACATAAAGTACGTGTCCACGTGGCTTTCATGAAATGACAAGTAAAAGCTATTTCACTGTGTCAAGGTCATCCAATTGCTGATGATTTTCTTATTTTTACAGGTCTGTGATATTTCTGCACCAAACCGCATGGCACTGTACAGTGCAATCCAGCGAGTGCGCAACAGTGAAGAGAACACCTTTTCCATGCTGAAAATCGATCGATTTCTTGCCAATGCAAATTGGAGCATGGCAGAAAAAATAGTTGAGATTGCAGACCCTTACAAAACAACAGACGAAAAGGTAAATGTCATTTTTCATATTTTTTAATGCATTAATTCACTTAACAGTCAGATTTAGTATAAATGTCTTACCTTTTTTTTCAGCGTGGAAGAATTTTCCCCAATAACTCAAACAAGCAAATGCCCTGACTGTGAAAAGAGCATCCCATGTGAACCATCCCCACGTAAGATGGAAGATATGATGGAGGAGGCCCACATGCACATTCTAAAGGCGCAAAAGGTGGTCAATGGCTCTTTCTCTAACTTTATTTAATGTGGGGCATATGTTTCATTCCCTAATTCAAATCATGAGTGTGGTTGTACTTTAATTGCATCTTGATCATATTTTTCATATTTGAAAACTAGATGCACTATTTTTGCTACATTTTGTTATTTGCCATCATATCCCATTGTGCCTTGCCATTTGGCAGCCCCTTAGAAGAAGTAAGTAAAGCACAGATTTTTAATATTTTCTAACTTCCTGCCTTTTTTAGACTAGTTACTGGAGGCAGTACAGCTCTGGGATGTTAAACAGACATGCTGCAAGAACTCTAATTAGTGCCACTGAGAACATAACTGATTGCAAAGGGAATAAGTGATTCTTTAAAATGGCTGTACTGTTGCTTTGTTAACACGCAATAAAGGTCTTTATGTCCTTACCTTCCAATGGAAAACCTGCGCTGGTTTATGGGACTGGGTGTTGGTGAGTGGTTTACGGTAAAAAAAAAACATGGATTCTTCAATGGTTTCTACCCAGACTGGTATTGCACTGCATTTATATATATATATATATATATATATATATATATATATATATATATATATATATATATATATATATATATATAAGATACATTTCATTTAAAATGTTACTGTAGCAGTGTCAGCTGACAGTGAACAGAACTTGCTGAAGAACCACTACCAGCTCTTGAAAACACATGACCAGCTGGAAACCCACACAAACAAAAAACAGTAGGTAAAAAGCCGCAGCTTCATCTTCACAATGTACTTTTCCATAGAGGTCAGATTTGCAAGCACATTTTGACCAATTCGGGGTTGAAGAACATTGATCTATTTTTACCATTCTCTGAAACAACTGAAACCTTACCAGTTAGACTGCCCACATAATTAAGTCCAGTTTAGTTTGTGGTACACTTGATAACATCAATTACATCTCCAAACAAAGGTTTAGATGTTCATTTTCCATGATGTGTATTATAAAAAAGGTCTATTTTTAATTGACTAATTTTTGCTATTTTTTATTTTCAGAATTTTACAATAAAAACTATAGGCACAGGTGCTCAGTTGTAGAAAAACACATGTTCATATGAAGCCTGCATGAATTTGAAATGTATTTAACCTGTAATGTTGTTACCCAATTTGTAAATTTGACAGTATATTAAAATATTGTACCTCTAATTTGTTTGATGTACCATATCTCATACTTTTTATCAGTCTTGGAATAACTTTTTTGTTAAATTGGTTTGAAGTCATTAGTACAGCAGCTTTTTAATGCAGGCAAAC
Source organism: Polyodon spathula (assembly GCF_017654505.1). Taxonomy (NCBI): domain Eukaryota; kingdom Metazoa; phylum Chordata; class Actinopteri; order Acipenseriformes; family Polyodontidae; genus Polyodon; species Polyodon spathula. Next base: position 8,220,987 of record NC_054552.1, read on the forward strand.
TCAAAGCATTTAACAGCTTTTACCATCACTGAATCATCTTGTAAATGTATTTGAAGAAAAACTGATTATGCATACTTTGGAGGCCTTGGGGATTTGCGATATCAGAAACATGTGGAAATATATACTGTTGGATCAAATGATATTGATATTGATTGTTAATGCTAAAACTTAAAGAAGTCTTAAAAACATTCACTATAAATGTTTACATCAATCCTATCTTTCTTCTCCAGATTCATGACTGTCAAGGATGTGAAGAAATACTGGGAATTAAAAGATGTTTTTGTCTTGCTATCATGTTAAAGTGGACAAGCTGAAACCAAAGTAATTAATCAAAGTAATTAAGGTTCATTTAAAAGTATTTCAGAGTTCACTCAGAGTGTTCATATGTAACTGGTCGGCTGTGATTCATTGAGCACACAATGCAGTCACATTTCTAACATGTCCTATAGGTCTTCAGTGTATAGAAATATATTTTGATTGTGCATTTGCTTATGTATTTTAACAAGACTGGTTTCCAGTTGAGATGTTTGTCTGATGTTATTTTTGAGAGGTAACACGTACTAGTGTTGAGGTGAATTTGACGTCAGTTTTGTTGAAACTTGAATTGTTCTTTGTTGATTGCAGAAACTTAATCTTGAAGAGGTGCTACCAAATTGTGTTTAGTAATACATTTGAATATTTAATCTATACCTTAATATTGCTGAATCTGTTCCCCATTATACTGGAGTATATTCCTGAACAAAGCTTGGAACTTGACCAAGAGCTCAGATTTACCAGCTACATTCTCTTTACATCTTATTTAATGGAGGCTTTACTTAAGTAAGTTATCTGTTTAAAGTGTACAATGCTTATTTAATTCAGGATTTTGGTAATTCGGTGTTGACAGTACATGAACCATACTGTGTAAAAACCTTCTTTAGTTCATTATCTTTAGTGTTCACGATTATTTTATGTCGGATCATGAAAATACATTTGAGCACCTGTGGCCGCCCCTGTACGTAATTTGTGTTTTTTTTGTTTTGTTTTATGATTTAAATGTGTGTATGTATTGGTGCATGGGGTGTGGTTTTATTAGTGTTGAAAATTTATGTTTGGTGTGCATGGGTGTTTTATATTGGCAGAGAAGGAGTAATTACCTTCCCTGCCAAATCACTTCAGGTGGAGGCTGAGCCTGGGCCTGACTGAATGATTTCATAAGCAATCGAGCCCAAAAACAGCTGTACAGAGGCATGGATTACTTACTCGAGGTTGAGTATTCAGAGATGGAATGAGAACGAGAGACATGAGGTTTAAAATATAAACAACTGCTACCCGTGCTGGATTTTAAACCAGCACGATACTGGTTTGTTTTGGTTCACTGTTTTGTTTTTTCTATTTGTTTTGGCCATCATGTCGTTTTGTTTTTGTATAAGTGTTTGTTTTCTGTTCAAACTTTTTATTTATAATAAACACACGCAGTAGCGCTTCATAACCCATCGTACTGAGTCTCCTTCCTGGTCTAACATCACCACAGCCATCCCTGTCACATCAGGCTATGGCCAAAAAGACAAAAAACTGCACAGCAACACTGTAATTGACTTGTAGCATTTGTATATTTTACACTACTATAATAGTTAAAATCAGAAATGAGTAAAGTATTAAACTTACATTTTCTTTGTTACAACAGTGAGTGATGTGAATAATGTTGCTCTGTTAAGCTACTGCTGCACTGGGCTTGGGGGGGTTTTTTTTTGAGAAAATTAATACTCATTAAAAATGTATGTACAGTGCACAATTCCCTGCCTGTCTCCGTAATCAAATAGAGCTGGCTGTGTGTCATATAAAATACACACACTATATGTAACAGTATTACCTGCAGTTTTGTTTTAATCCTTGGTGTAACCTAGGCTTATTACTGTACATTACTGGCATTTGATCTGCTTGTTCTCAATATTTTTCAATAGTGTGTATTTATTGTTCTGATATTTATAATAGACTCAAATATATAACTGTTTTAATAATGCCCACACCTATTCTATTTTCAGATTATGATACCCAGACTTATTGAGCTGCTCAACAAGCAAATAAACAAACAGCTAAGCTTTGGTTATGAGATAGGAAAAGGATATGTTGTTGGGGAAGAAGATATAAGCAACATTGTTGACCACATTTCTAATGAAAAGTCTATTGCCCAGGTGAGATTGTATACAGGTTTTATAAGTTCTGGTACACTGTAGTGATCATAATGGTCAAGTGGAATGAGAACACACCAAGGGACCTATCACACAACAGGTTCAAAGGGAAAGGCACATTTTCTGAAAGAAAACTGTCAACGAGAAAGGCAACTCTGTTGAGAATTTGTATGAATGATATACTATCTAAAAGATTTATGAGACTCGGCTCTCCTCCTTGTATATTGTTCACTGTGAAGTTATCATAGAACACATATCAACACACATATATATATATATATATATATATATATATATATATATATATATATGCAGGTCTGTTATTTCTTTTGTTACATGTACACTTTGTACTTTTTCTGGGCTAGTGTTCCCATAAACAGAAGTCAAAGTAATCACTAGCAAATGTGTCTTTTAGAAACTAAGAAATATACTGGAGAAAAACAGGCACGAAGCTGTCAGAGAACTTGGTAAGTTTTTACAACAGATTTACCAAAAATACAGTATTGTATAAAATGCAGTGAGTCTGTCTGTTTTGTCAATACTATTTTAAAGGCTTATTTAAATGTATTCATTTTGGGCTTGTAGGATCAGTTAGAAATTTCTACATGTAAATCAGAAGCATCATATTAACCCAAAAACTATTCAAATGCTGTGTGCTATAAAAGCGATGTTAATCAAATGAGTACACCTGGTTTAAAAATGGAATGATATTTAAGGAAATATTATCCAACATTAACAGGGTTAGCATCCCTCTGATTCTAGTGATGTTGGGTAACTGTTAGTGCCTCTGTGCTGTCTTTTGTACCTGAGGTTTTCAGTCAGATCCCCAGGTTTTAACAAACAAAAAAAGAAAGAGAAATGTCTGTATTTTAGTGCTTTTAAAGTAATCATTCCATGTACAACCATCAAGAAAAGTAGGATACTGATTGCAGAATTAGAGCTGAAAGGAGTGGAGAGTAATGGAGATTGGAAGTACACTATTGTACCTCTGTTCTGTAGCTGGGAGCCTCATCTTTGCACTGTCCTTGAAACAGTTTTTGTAATTAAGCTATTGTGAACCCGTAAAAGACTGAGCAAACAGTCGCATTTCAACATGTGGAATGAAATGTCTTCTCTCTGAATACAAGAGACGAACAGTTGGATACAATTTTGCAATCATGATAGATGTACTCAACTGAAACTAACTACCTCATCTGAAAGACATTTGAAATGTTGTTAAGTTGACCTAAAAAGAAAAACCTTAACACGTATAACAGGACAACCCTGTTCACAATAACAAGTTCTGGTGTTTTAAAACTGTGAAACGCAAGAATATCTGACAAAGGCATGACAAAGAAATTACATTTATTCCTGTAATAAAGTGTATGTATTACATTTAAATGGCCCCCAACCTCAAAATCTGACCTTTACGTATCAAACTGGTCCTTCAGTGTTTTTTGCTTAGTTGTTTTACTTCTGCAAAGTACAACTATGGCCAAATGTTTTGCATCACCTAGAATTTTAGGACTGAGACATAATGAAATAATAAAAAAAAAACAATATGAACATAATTTAGATATTAACATAATGTAATCAAAGAAATTACAAAATCATATTGCAGAAATCTACCAGAAGCAGTACTGTATTTCATGTTAGATTTCAAAAGGCCACATTTTAAAATTTTTGTCAGTTTTTCGTTAAGAATAGGAAAAATACAAAGCGGTATGCAATTCAATATGTTAACATAACATTATTCAGCAGGTTTCATTCGACCCTTTATGAAGCAAAATGAGTTCATTCTATAGAGTGATGTAAAACTTTTGGCCATAGCTGTACATTCAAATTGATTCCAGTGTAGCATTTGTTGCTGGAACACATGAAATGTATGTCTCAAATACCATGCAGTTTATTTTCTACAGCACAGCTGAATTTTACAATATAAATCCACCAATGTCCCTTAAATATATTACTATTTACTTACAGGGCAATGTACTACAAGGGCTATAAATGACAACTGATCATCATGGTAATCATGGTAGGTTTTGCTGTTAAAAATGGTTGTTCTTTATTTTCTAGTGCTGTTGCAGCGAGACCATCCAGCAATTCCCATCTCTGTTAAAACACGGCAGGCAATTAGAACAGTTCTGAACAGCGAGAGAGACACTATTCATGCTCTCATGTCTGGCGGGCTCCTTGATGACAATGAGGCTTTAAAGCTTGAAAAGGTACAGTGTGCTCTGCATTACTTTGCTTTTGTTCCAGCACAGGGCCTGGTATGAAGTCAAAACGCATGTCTTTGTTAGAACAACTAGACTTTTTTTTTTGCTAAGACTCCTGCTGTTTAATCAGTCTCTGAACACAATTAAACCAATTAAGGTAATTAGTTACAAAACATCACGTAACTATTGAAGTATTAAATATGTATTTTTAATCTTTGAAGCTGTAAAATTGTAAAACCCAGGTTTGTCAAAGAGTGATGTAGGTAAACCTGTGCTTTCTGATAAGGAGAAATACATGACCTCAGTAAGCAAAAATAGATTTTTAACCATCACCTTTTCACTCTCCTCTTAGTGAGTTTCAGCATTTCTGTGGTGTTCTTAGCAATATTTAATACTTAAGAAGCCATGTGGGTTTAGAAGAATAGCCAAAGGTAAAAGTGCAGACATATACTAATATCAACAGCCCAGGTTATTGTTTCAACTGGGTCCTAAATATTTAAACATGCATTGTTTTCCAGTACGTACAAGCCAGCACTAACAGACAATAGCTACAGTGATTGTTCTGAATTATATATTCACCACCAGTCTGCAGAACAAAAAAGAAAAAAAACTGATTGGGAACTTGAGGTAAAAAACTAGCCTGAAAAAAACTATTTAGAAGAAATACAATTTAGTTCATAAACTGAAATTAAAGATAAGCTTACAAAAAACAATAGTAGCAGTTTGGTCCTGTCTCTATCCAGCACCTTGCTGCACAGAGGAATCTAGTGACTGGCAAGTTCAGTTTCGATTGTTTCTTTTTTCTCAGTATTTTCAGGAACCTTGCTGTGCAAATTACCCATTACCACTGCTGGTCAATATGTTCTTCCTCGTACAGGTGACTGAAATAAAAATGAAGCAGCTGATAAAGTTTCCACCAGCTATACCACAACCAAATGCTGAAGAGCTTTTAGTGAATGTGCCTTGGTTAGAGAAAGGGAAGCTCTGAATTATATATTATTCACCTTTTTAAATTGATGTTTTCAGTATATATTTGAATTTAAGTTTAAAGCTAAATATAAAATCGCGAACCTCAAGGAATTCACTTGGTTGTTTCAGGCTTAGTGAAAGTAAGCATGAGAAAAGGCGATATTATAAAGTGTTGTGTGTCTGCAGATGTGTCACACCTTTTAGCTATGTAAAACAAGGACAATGAACATATTTAAGTGTTTGTTAAAACATAACGCATGTAGCCAAGGTCTATAATTGAGTCACACATCAAGCTGATTTCCCACTTTTCTGTTAACCCTTTTGTGGACTATGGTAAGAATGAAGGGTTAAATAACTGCATTAAATATGTCTGACATAACTTTGGTTCCAAAGTGGGTATTATTATTGACAATGCACACACTCATAATGCTTCTTGAATGGTCAGGGCCTGAGATGGAATACGTGTCTTTATCAGCGCTGTGTGATTTAAGCTGGACCTCGATTTAATACCTGTTCCTCTGTCAATACCTTTTCTGTAATCTCTTTTCCGGCCCACTGGTTCCCATAATGCACATTACAAGTCAATCTCATTCTTTGCACAGTAAGACCACATAGTCAAGAGACTGAGCTATTTGTGTTCTTCCATAGAATGAAAATGCCAGTGGTGGAATGGGAGTCGCCTTAAAACAGGTTTCGTGGTTTAGAGCTGCCTTAATGAGCACTGTATAGTGGCAGAACATTAGTAAAGTGATATCTTAGTTTACTAATACAACACTTCACACATATGTGGATCCCAGCCACTGGGAGCTGCGAGAAAGTAAAGTCCCACAGCAGTGGCCAAGATCAAATGCAATTGCAGTAAAACAGGTTGCACTGGGAGATCTCTAAATTCTCTCAGAAGGTGAGATCACAACCGGCAGTACTTTAGATGAAGGAACTGTGTCAGCATAGGTGTGTGTTTAAAAATGGATTATTTAGTAACCAGGAAAGGGGGTACGTTGCTGTGCCTTGCCCTGCCCTGCTTAATAATCAAAATGGTTCAAAATGTTCAATACAAACAGACATTATTCAATATTTTAGAAATTAAAAAGTGACTGGTAATCTGTTTCAATAAATTTGCAAGCAAATCATTTTTTTTTTTTTTTTTTTTTTTTAAGTAACTGTTGATTAGATTATTTTTTTCATGAAATTAATTCTAATACAGATAAAGCTACTGATCCACCTTTACTCGTCCCATACTGCCATTTTGTGTAATTTAATAAGTTTGAAATCAGATTACGCCCATTGCTAATCAAATAAGAATACCTACATCAGCTGATCTGGTTTTTGTCTAAGCAGCCTTTTCAATTATTATTTTGAACACTAAATGCTATTCAATGTTTTCTGTTTTCTATATTTTAGGAATTTCAAAAGTAAAAGGTCAAAGCTTAGTTTTAATATGCAGCATCCCTTAGTCATCGCTAACATTTGACTGTTGTGACACACTTAATTTGGTTTTGTAAAGTGCCTGTTGTGTTATAGCTTGTAAAATAATGAACAGGAAGGCTTTATTAAAATAAAATATAATTCATAACTAATTTATTTGTTTAGTCTCACAGTGTGTTCTGTGCACATCTTTAAATAAGATTTTTTTTTTTTCCCACCAGCAGTGTTTTTACTGTACATTAAATTAAGTTTAAAGGCTATTGCACAGAATCCCATCTATTGTTAACAAATAACTTATGTTCTTATATCTAAACATAGACAAAAATCACCTTCAAACACAGTTACAGATTCAGGATTAAACAACAGGGTCATTGTAGGGACACTGTTGTCCATACTAGCTGTAGTTCTGTAGTTCAGCAGTTCCACTTATGAGGTATTGCTAGAAGGCCTTTCAATGATGTAACTCTAATAACACTATGTAACACAATTTTTGTTCCTGGATAGTAAGTGTTATTTCCTAATAGCTTATGCCTCAAAAGTATAGAAAATGGCTATTATTCCCCACAAACTTTGCTTTTGTGACCAGGACAGTGATATTTCAAAATATCACTACTTCCAATGGGAAAATGGGCAAATGTGTGTCTTTTCGTTCACATAAAGTCAGAAAAAAACAACATATGAATCCAAATGAACATGTATTTATACTAAAGTAATACAAAGATGACTACAAAAGATTTAGAAGTGAGTAGTTTTTCGAGATTTACAATTATACTGTATTTACAGTATTTACAGTATAATTGTAAATCTCGAAAAACTACTAACTTCTAAATCTTTTGTAGTCATCTTTGTATTACTTTAGTATAAATACATATTCATTTGGATTCACGTGTAATGTTTAACTTTCTTCCTAATGGGCATTTCCAACACCATAAATATCTGTGAAATCAGAACACGTGGGTTTGCCCATACGCAAAACAAAAAGTATGCATGAAGTATCAATCTACGTTCCAGTTATTAAACAGTTTTAACAAAGTGGTATCACAGACGTCATGTCATAGTTATCCATTTGTCATCAACAGTGATTGTTGTTTCCTGATACTAAACAAACGTATTTCTTTATTTCAAAAAACGTACCTCCGGATCTGGAACAAATACTTATGAATCAAGTAAAATACTAATATGTAAGACATTATTATTTCTGAATGCCAATAAGCATGTGTAAACAATCCCCATTGAAAACTTGGTGAAATAACATTCAAAAAAGCATTATCAATTGTTGGTTGTTTTACAGATCTGATATAATGTGTCAGTATATCTATCTATTGCAAAAATATACATGTATTTTATTCATAATGACTGCAGCTGCTTCTGGTTTACCTAGACTCAAGTACACACATGTAATCATTAAATTCATATTCCAGCATTAAGCATATTCCACACTGACACTCCAAGGCCCTTGCAAGAGAGTACCCCACTACTAAGCATTTAGTTACCCTTATTAATACAGGCAAATTGCATTTGATTAGCCACTTGAACATTCTTTATAATGGAACTTTAAAAGGCCTATTTACGCTGGAACACTGTATTAGCAATTTCAATACATTACAGCATGACACAATTATGAATTCTTTTCTAGTGTAGGCAGAAAATAACTCTGTCGTGACATTTTCCTCGCTTGGTGAGCTAACAATTACAGGATTTGTAAGTTAATTTTCTTTTTCTTTACGTTGACTTCTGCAAGCATTGTGAAACCATACACGCTGTAGTTTAAGTACAGGTACTTGATAATCTAGTTAAAGTTTTGGTTCATGTCAAATTGTGGTGTGTAATTTGGGTGAAAAACGGTGCATGTGTGCTTTTGTGTTAAGCTAAAAAAAAAAATTAGCAAATGTCAGTGCCCCTTATGATGCATGTCAGTAAGATCTTAGCAAAAATAAAAGAGGGAAAAGAAGTCTTTGTGAGATCAGAATTACTTTAAAAGATTTCTTATCTACCTACGTAGCTACAGAAAATAGGTTTTGTAGCATTTACTGTACATAACACATTCACAGGATTTTTTTTTCAGAAACAGCGCTTACAAATATCAAACCAATTTTGTTAACTATAAGTCTTAAAGCTTTATTATCACAGTTTTGGTCTTCAAATGTGTCCCCACTTCAAAGCTATACTAAGACTATTTCAACTAAGATCAAAGGATTCTCATCACAAGCAGGAAAAGATTACTGCTGTCATCCAGATATTTTTGTTATATAACAAAGCTTGAAGCATGATTAATCAGTTACTGTAATAACTAGATGTTATAGACATTTATCCAAACTATTCTGATCCTGGATCAGAACTGAAGCCTGAACCCAGTTCAGCCCTCAGGGGTAACAATCTATGTCTTCACATTTGCTGTGGCAAATGTATTATTGAACATCATAGTGCCCAAGTGTAGAAGATTAGAAGTTTTTAGTCCAGGGCTTGATTTAAATTGGTTTACTGAACATACTTGGAACATCTGTGATGGACTCTCAGGGATGTGGGAAAAGTCCTGATTCAATTCACTATCACAGCAATCTTTTCCAGGATTTAAACATAGATATGCATGAATTTTGTCAATAGGCTCATAATCTTTCTACTGATATCCCTTATTACTGTTTTATTTTTATTTTTCTAATATACATGATTGTAAATTCACTTATTTAAAATAGTTTTTTTATTAGTCTTATGTTGTTATCGATTTTTAATGTTTAATTATGCTGTGTGTATTAAGTTTTTTTTTTTCTGTATTCTGTGTATTATGTTTTCTGTAAAGCACCTAGGTGCTATATAAACAAATAAAATAAAAACATTTAAAAAATCCCATTTAAAAAACCCTCACCAATTAATCACTTATGCTTTTAGGTTTTAATAAAAAGATACGAAAAAGTCACATTTCCTTTCTCTACACAATGAGGTTATGACTAAGATTTTCAGAGGGATGATTAAGCAAAGGTGGGTTCTGTTGCACTGAATTGTGCACCCTGTTTCAAATGTAGCATACTTGTTCTGTGAAGAAGCTACATGTATTAATTAACAGAATACCATCTGGAAATCAGGTTGCTTGAACTAATAAGGCTAATTGACAGTCAGGATTTCCAGTGATTAGTCATACAGTATGCTACTAATGTCATCACCAATACTGATCATTATTTAAAGAGGCTCATGTCTGTTTAAAAGCACTGCAATCTTTTTTAGAGATAATCTCTCAAAGAATTCCCATTTGTTTTAAGGTTCAGCTCTGATTGCAAACCCCCTTTATTAGCACACTTTGAAACTAATTACCTCATTCTCAGGTGCAGGATAATCTAACATTATTGTGGCAGCTTCATGGGACTGTATTTAAGGTTAAGGTTAATAATACAAGATTGACTGCCAAAGATATTCAAAGTGAATTTACTGCAACTGGGACTGGGGTTTCCATTTCAACAATAGGCTGAGTATTGCATGGTGAAGGTCGCAATGGTCACAGGCGAAGAAAAAAAAAAATCTTAGGAAAACATCATATGGACAGATCGCTTTTGAATGATGGATATGAGTTCTGGTCAAAGGTTTTGTGGAGTGATGAAACAAAAATCGCTATTTGGTCATGCCTATAGTCGTTACCATTGGAGAAAGTCTGGTTATGCGTACAAAGAAAACACCATAACTACTGTCAAGCATGGAGGTGGTAATATCCTTCTATGGGGCTATTTTTCCTCTAATGGCACAGGAAATGTATTTTCAATACATGATAAAAGGGATTCCATAACATACCAAAAGTTATTGGCCAATTATCTGAAACTTTCCTCTACAAAATTTGGTTTAAAGCACAACAGGACACAATGATCCAAAGCTCACATCAAAATCTACTTCAGAATGGTTAAAGAATAAAATCAAGGTTCTGGAATGACCTAGTCAAAGTCCCGATATAAATCTGATTAAGAATCTTTGGTATGAGTTAAAGGTTGTGCACAATAAGTCCTCTGAATTTTAATGATCCGGAACAGTTTTGCATTGAAGAATGGTCAAAAATCATTAAAGAATCATGCCAAAAACTCATTGACAAATATCCTAATCATTTTAAGAGGTTATTATTGTGAAAGGTGCATCAACTAGCTATTAATTTTGTTTCCTTGTCAGGGTATGAATAGTTTTGAATTAGCATTTTTTGGAGTTTTGCTAAAAAATGGGCTGAAATAAATAATTGCAGACATCTATTTATTGTAACCTTTTTCCCACATCCACAAAAGCAAAACTTGCTGCAAAAGATTTTTCCTAAAATTCTTTGTTTTCAAGAAATTATACATTTCCATTAGGGTGTGTAAACTTTTGACTACAGCTGTATAACCATATTTAATGATCATGTTCAATTGTGCATGATTTATTGTATAGGTTGATGGCACTAGCCCATACCTTGGGACTAAGAAGCAGAGATGTCTAGACTTATTGATTACAGGAGCAGTGGTGCCATTTTTGGAGAACTGTTTGACGCAGCAGAGAATGGAAATCACAGTCACGTGTGAAACTGCCACGCAGGTGAGAGGCCTTTCAACTGATAACTATTCACCCAAATTTGCTAGTCTGGTTGGGCTACACTTTGAAAATAGTCAAATTTACTGTAATCTGTTTAATATTTAAATGTTGTATTATTTTTCACAGTATCGGTAGTCATGTATTGTACATCCTAAAGATGGAAACAGGTTATGGCATCCATGTCATGTTTATGACAAACAGGTTAAAATATAAAGCAGATTAACACTAACGGGGGTTTTAATGAATTATGTCAAAACATATCACAGTGTGTGTATGTGTGTATATATGTGTATATATATATATATATATTATATATATCAATAGTTATGTTAATGTCAAAAGGATGTATTACAATAGGAATCTAAATCAGTTTGGGATAAATCTCACCCTATTTTGCCATGACTCCAACTAATATTGATTTATTTTCTTTAGACTTGTTTTATTTCAACTGATACCCTGTTTGAAGCTTTTGATGTGTTTTCTGAATTTCCTTCACTGGAATATAAAATTTGGCATTCTCTGGCAGTGAAAATCAGTGTTAGTACTTTCATGGAAAACAATCTATCAGGTAAATATATAAGTTAGTTATTTGAGGAAAAACTTATATTTAACACACTTGCATCTCAGAAATCTCCAAGATAGTAGCAGTGCACAGCAGTATACTGTATGTACAGTATATAGACTTGATGAATGCTTAGGGGCAATCAATGAGAATTCAAAAGAGAATGTGTTCACACAAGGAATAAGTGCAGTTGCCTGTTAGGGTAGAATTCTTTATCATACTCATTTTGTACAAGTTATAATTTGGTTTATTTACTATGTGTCTGTTCTGTACCATTTGAGAAGGAACATACTGTCCTGTAATTGGTGTAATTCCAAATGTAATGAGAGGTATTGTCAGTAGCCTGCCAGGTGATAGGAAGTTTTAGGTTTATATTCATTTGGAGCTAATGATTTGCAGCAGTACAACCGCTGAGTTCAGATAATATATTTCAATTTTTACACACTGCCTTTTGTTTTTGTTCGCTTATTGCATTAATCCATAACAAAGTCATCGATATACTTTGGACATTCTCCAGTTTAGGATCGAATTCAGGTTAACAGACGTAGACTATTACAAGAGGTACTGACAGCTTGTGTGCTGACAGTCTCTTCCACTCACCCATACCCAATCAAAGTTGGAGTGGGCTTTTTTCTCACTCACTGGTTTGCTTAACTTGGGAACTTGCTTTCTTGCCCAAGAGAAGCACTGTGTCTAGGTGCATGACACTGTCTTGGATTGCTTTATAAGGTATATTCATTTCAAATTAAATTGAGTCAATGAATTGTTTAAGCAAAGGATTCCATTTCATTTTGGAAAAAAAAAGGTGGCTTAATAATTTAGAAATTAAAATAAAGGGTTGAGGGATAATCATTCATAAAACAATGTTATATTTTACAATATATTAGGCATTTGTATTTTTGAAGCTTTTAGCGAAGCACTGGTAAATAAGGGGATCAAAATGTGGGAGTGAGAATCTGTGCAAGTACTTTTAATGGAAAACGTCAGCTATCTGGTAAACAATTGTGTAACACACCGGTTTCTTAGAAATAGCCTACATAACATACAGTAGCAGAATGGAGTTCAAATTATAACAATTTTTTACTGTTTCTCTAAAGAAAAGAAAAATATATGCTGTACCGATGTATGTATCTGTTTTAGGGTTGGATCTACAATAAGATTTGTGCATACCTAGCACATGCCTTTTTAGTCAAATTGGACATGAACAGCAAATTCAATACCTACGATGGAAGTATGGAGGAGGTGGTTCTTGTGTATGGAAGCTGTGATGATACTCAAAACCAAAAATCATACAACGCACCTACTGTTATATCAAAAATAATTTGTCAGGTGAGGGGCAAAAAAGCAGTGACTGACTGGATGTTGCCTTTAATTTTATTAACTTTTACTTAATGACATTCTTTTGGATTTTATTCAGTTGGCCAAATGTACTATGTGAACAGCACTCTCTTTTAGTATTTATGTGTCAATGCAAACACTTGTTATTCCAAAAGTGGATAATACAAAGACGTTAATATTTGTTAAAATGAAAACAACAAAAAGGATTGCTCAGCAGTCTCTCAGTGACCACACATTTCATTATTTATCACTGCTGCATCCTCGATGCCTTCAATTTGGACTCTTCCAGAAACATTTTTCATGACAAGAACGTCCCAAAAACACACAAACTGAATTTTATATTTTGTGATATTGGAACTAGTAGGTAATAACATTTAAATATGACAGTTTACTTACATGGGACTATATACTATGTGGTTATAATGTTAAAAAATTAATTTGTAGAATCGTTGAAAGATTGTTCAGTAATTGATTACCTTGAAAATTATTTTTCGTACATATCAGGTCATGAAGTAACAAAGGAGCACTGTATGTACATTCATTAACCAAATTTGAAAGCATTGCTTCTTTTTGTGCCTGTTCCTTATACCCCTAGGTTACGACTACCACCAATTTAACAAAGCTATTAATTTTGCCAAGTGCCAGTGCAGAATTGAAGGGGCAGTCTCCCAGTGCACAGCTTCATGATGGGGGGAGTGCTCCTTGTCTAAGACACACAGCTGCACATCAAAACCATGCACATTCAGAAGAAAAAAAGACACCAAAATTAAGGCATTTGAAACTTTGTTCAAAGGTATTTCCTGCACTTAAGCATTAACATACTGAAAATATAACACAGAACTGTGCGTTAGTCTTAAACCTGACTGTTCTTACACTGATATTATCAACAGTAAAGGGTGAGCATGTTTAGTAAGGGAATTTTGGACTATTTTCAATATATTCCCTGGATTTATAAATCTATCTGTAAACACCTAATACACACTTTTTACAATTTGTTTTAGATTACAAGATAGCTTCATGAGGATTACTTCAGACTGACAGCAGAATCCTCCAGTTTGCCCTCTCGGGGAAAGGTCCGTTTTTTCTCTCCTACATTCAAACAAATCTTAGACATGCTAGGCAAAGTAATAATTTTAGTTTCAGTTTATTTTTATATGTATGTAATCTTTCTTGTCATTTAAACCACCTAAATATATAAGCCTACTTCATAACAATGTTATGTAAGTGTGCACATTAGAGCATTGCTCTTAAGAATATTGGCGGCTGCTGCTATTAATTTTTTTTTTCCTTTGACTTTCTTTAAATATGGTAACTCCAACTGAAAAAAAAGTGACAACTTTTACTGTACATTCCAAGCACCAGGAATCTGATCATTTGAAATTTGATTTATAAAAATGTTAAATATGGTTCATTTATGTTTTTGTTTTATTTATTTTTATTTTTTTTAAATCCAAAATGTTAATACTGTTGTCAGACTTTTTTTTTACTTTGCCACATTTATTTACAATTAAAGCAGCATTAAACACTTTGATAATGTTGATATAATAATCATGCAACTTTTGCTAGGGAGTATTTAAATGAATTTTAAAATAGCAAAAGGTAACAGCAACAAAATTTTAGTTTGATAAAGCTAAGCGTACTGTACATATTCAAGAGGCTACTGTATTGTACCATCAGTTATTCTCCAACTCTCCTCAGTATTGCATTTAGGTTTACAGCACACCCTTGTGGCCTTTCAGACACACTAAATTGGTCAGTAGAACTATTTAGAATGCCATCCACAAGATTTGGAAACAATTACATGGGTTTTGTGTCTACAATTACTTTGCACTAAACAGCAATTTTAGGTTTCAGTATTTATTATGTTCAGTATTTTTTTTCACAAACATTACTCCTGTAAAAAAAAATATGTTGATTTACATTAATATTTGTGCAAATCATAGGGCATGCCATGAATTGTCATTAATGATGGAAATTTCAACTAGACCCAAAATGGTTATTTTTTTAATTGTATTTGTATAGTCTAAAAAAAATCCTTTTACATAATGTCTCATCCAAGTTTCTTACTGGAGGCTAAATGTTGTTGCTTGAACTGAACAATTACCTTCTGCCCTATACATGGCAGACCTATATATTACCCCGCACCCCTCACAGTTAAACATTCCCCAGAACTGAAATTAACAGAATGTACCTGAGAATCTTCAAATGCACCACCAATCATTCTTTTAGCATATCAGTCATTTGTGATAGTTTCCATTGCAGGGATGACAATAAAAATAGGGTCAGTAGTGGACATTAAAAGAAATTAAAGTGCAAGATTGTAAAAATTAGTAATAAAAACAGCAACAGGTTTAAGAAACTTAGTAGCAGTTGTTTTGCTAATGGGAGTTTTTACTGCCAAATGTGTTGGTGGTTGCTCTTTTTTCATAACGGACCTGCAGAGGGAATATAAAATATAATTCTTCCAGTTTTCTGATGCCAGTTCCGGTCTTCAAGTTACGCTTAAAAAGGCAGTTCTTGTAAACAAAACAAAAAAAAAATGCAATTCCTGTTTATCCATGCGAGGGAAGCATCAGCAGTATTCCTTAATTCTGCTAGCTTCCGAGTGGAAAGGAAGTACTAATCTAGCTACAATGTAAAAGGTCAAAAGAGTGCTGAAAGCTTTACTGTCAACTTTGTCAAACAATGACAATTGAAGAGCCATGTGGTCTTGCAGAGGTAGGTTCTGACTTTTTGTATAACTACATTTAAAACAATTAATTTGGAATGGTATACCATACCAATCATTTAAATAGTCTGACTTGGTAAAATAGAGATAAGCAAAAGCGCAGAACTAAAACAAGAATGCCACACAAGGCATGGGCTTAAAATGAAAAACTTTTTTTTTTTTTTTTTTTTTAAAAAAGGGTGTATTTCTGGAAGTTATCTTTAAATCTCATATCCAAATTAATATTTAAAAGCAATAGGTTAGAGAATGGCAGCAGCAAAAAAAAATGCAAAGGCAGAATTGAACATATCTGAATAGGCTTGTTGGCATGCATTGTGTCCAGTACATTCAAGACACATTAAAAATACAACCAAATAAAACAAACAAAAGAGACCAAGCAGATTTCTTCCAGCAGCGTTGGGTTTTTGTAATTGTTTGTTCTTCAAACCATTATCAGTTCATAAAGAAATTAAAACAAGTTAGACAATGTGGCCTGCCAGAGGCTGAGCTTTAAAAATATTAATTAAAAAAAAAACTGCTGATGTAAGAAATAAAAAAATAAAATAAAAACAGGGAAAAACAATTCATATACTTAATCCGCTTGAACTCTAAAGTTTGTTTTTAAGAAATGCTGGCACTGACTGCTTCTCCTTCCAATTTAATACAATGACAATTCATTGCTGAATCAGGAATATTACCCCACCTACAATTTATATTTGGGTTCCTATGATAATAGATTTTCCCCCCAGGTACTCTAAAGGTTAGTCAGTCAGTCAGTGAATAGGAACACCACTGTTCAGGTGATTTGTAATTACAAGCCTCAAGTATGAATTACTGCTCACAAGCTGCATGCAATTTCAAACCATTGGTGACAGGTAGTTTTGTAAAAAAAAACAAAAAAACAAAAAAAACAGTAAAACTAAAAAAATAAATTAAAAAAACAAAAAACAGGAGAGAACAAGCTTATGGCTCTTTTAGTAATGTAACACATCAACTACTTCAATAATAAATAGTTAAAAACTATACCAAAAGGTTTTCAAATCTTGCTTGTGTTTAAAGGATACAATAAACATTTACAAATAATACCTGTAGCAAAAACCCTTTGTTGAATATTTTAAATTATACTTTTATCCTAATCATCAGATTAATATAAGGAAAAAAGACCAAAATATTTTGTGGATTAACAATACTATTTTCTAGAAGTTGTTGGTTTACTTTGGAAGAAAATGAAATAATGGAATTTGTGCAAGAGAAAACCATATGAAAACTGCTCAATTAACTGGTCACACTAAGTGTTCCAATGCCTGTATTAAGTTATACATGTCCGGTTTCTGTATACATTTTTATAAAATACTTTATTCATACAATCATTTTACCTATAGCATCATTACTATTAACTTGTGTGGCAAGATACTGATCAGACAGATCATCCCATAAGAACAATAGTATACAACAAATGCAAAAGGTTTTCTGTATCCATTAGAGTAAGTTTTCATACAGTTCAAACTTTCTGTACAACTGTCTGTAAAATCTAATATGAATATTGCTGGTCCTGATCTTGTGAAGTTAGTGCAGCAGTGACTGACTCTGGCTGTGTGCTTCCAGTGAACTCTACTAGAACCCCTGTGTAGAAACTTCTGAGGCAGAAGATGGGCATCACAGATCATGCTGGGCCATTAACTGCAGCCTCTGGTGAAGGAACTCGCTGATCTGTTCTGAAACAGAATGCACAGAATGGGTACACTTTAGAATTGACGGATTTCCTATGCATAATACCTGTTTTAAATTAATTTAAGAAATGAACACATCACCATAAAAAGGAGATTAAGCAAGTGACAGGAAAGTAAAGAGACGTGATTTTACTTACTTGGCTTCTTCCATTGTCGTTACATCAAGAGGGCCATTTAACATATCATTTGATGGAGATTTTATCTTCTCTTCCAAGTGCTGTAAACTGTAACCAAAAAGTTGCTTAAAAAATCTACAGTTAAAAAATAGCAGCTCAATATTTGATCTTGTAATTTAAGATGAACTGCTGTTTAAAACTACTATCTACTAGTGTTCGACTGCAATAGTGCAAGTAGTCCTTGTCACGCTTTAGTGACTTAAAAGACATTCACCCTCAATAGCAAATCATTTGAAAAGAAATACATTTCTTCAGTGAATTATCGTCACCCCCCTCCATTTTTGGAAGAAAATATAATTATAGAATTTATTATTTTTACCTCTGCTTTTGACAATTGTTGGCCGGTTGCAGTGATGTAGGAACAGTCTTCTCTGTCTCTGTATTCTCTGTTACTGTGTATTTCACCGAATCTTCAGAGGTAGGCAATTCATCCTCACTAAAAATTAAGCAGATGTTAATTTCAGATCACTTACTCATAGGTTACTTAATATTTAACATGGAACAGATACGTGCATAATGGAAATAATGGACCACGGTAAGGCAACAGCACAGAGTAAACAAATAGGGATATTTTTATATATAAACAAACATAAAAACAATTAGCGGCAGCCATACACAATGTATGCTCAAACTATTTGGAGCCAGCATGCAAATCTGACTTAATTATATTGAAATATTGTTTTGAAATAGTTACTTTTATTTTACATTAAAAAACAACAAACAAAAAAAAATCCTACAATCTTTAGAACAAACAGTCCTGGTTCACCTATATTTAAATTGTTAAAAAGGAAATTTGCTTGTTTGTCTTTAAGGGTCTACTCTGATAACAGAAAACATAGGACACTAAATATATTAATTGTATTGAACACTGTCAAGCTTGATCTGGGCTACATGTTGAAAACATTTAAAAATTAAGTAACTCTACACCCTATTTCATTCTGCCACTAGAATGCTCAATTTATGGGAAAAATAATTTTGCTTCCATCAGGTATGTCACCAAAATCAGCAGTAGTCCAACTTACTGAACCCCTTTATGCTGCGTGGCTTGGTGGAGAGACAAGACCCATCAGAAAAATATTGCGTCACAAATGCTATGTTGAGTTGTATAAACTGAAGACATGCAAATGGAAGTGACAAAAATTGCAGTGGCTGACATATACAACATAACAGTCTCCCTTATTTGCCGTACATACCGATAGGATTTCAACACTCTGAAGCCACAAGCACGCCAAAGAGAAAGAGGAATCTCATGTTGTAAGTGTTATAATTACACCGAACAGTTTAAATCTGGTCAAATATAATCTGGTACTCATCCTTTGCCACAATCTCTCAATTATTAAAGAAAGAAAAGTGCAGAAATACTTCTAATGCTGACGTGCAAGGTTTTGTTTAATTCATTAAGTGTTTGAAAAACTTAAGTTAGAATTCTAAGATTGAAATGATGATTTGAAATTTGCCAACTAATCTAAAGGTTCACCTTAGTAGATGGTATGTTACATGCTTAAGGCTCAACTCAGGTCACAGTTCAGTCAATATTGTAATCTTACATTACTCAGTCAACTGTACACTAATCGAATCAATACAATGTGCTGAACAGTAAACGTAAAATGTCTTGCAGTTAGTCATGGCACTACCAATGACCCTTTACCTTTTAAAAACGGCAGTTTCCGTTTTGGCATCTACAGTAAGGCTGACTGTCTCCTTCATCGAGCCATTGGTGACAGTCTCAGTTATTCTGTCTGCTCCTCCCTCGTCGTCTTCCTCCTCTCCATCTGAGCTGGCTTCCATCTTTGCACTGGGCAACACTTCCAGTTGCCTAGATTCATCTTGCCACCTCTCTATTTCTATAAAAATGTGTAGACAAATACATTAATCGTATATTTTGGATCTACACATTGGTTCTCCTGCGAATGAGGATTGCAAGTGAATTAGTCTTGGGTAAAGGGAGCCACATAGATGCAGACATTTAACCTGATGTCTTAACTGGAATGCAATTATTGGATAAGAAATTTCTATATACATAAGCCATCATTTGAAACAGGACAGAGTAGAGTTGAGGATGTCCCAAAATCAAAATGACTTGGAACAAATACGCCTTCCTGCTGTACCAGTGTTGTGTTTTGCATCTTCTCTTGGCAGCTTAACCCTTTGCGGTCCTATGTCGTACCAGGTCCGACATTACAATTTTCCCTTTCCAGTCCGATGTCAGACCCTGTCTGACATCATCAAAAAGACGTAAAGCACAGGTCTCTACGTTTTTTCTCAGGAAAAAGCTAAGAAAAATTTCAATGGCTGAGTGAGACTGATTGGAGCCGAAAAGTAATAAAATAACGACTTGGATCACATTGAGGAGCTTGGTGATAAAACGAGTGATCAGGAGAGGATTTTTAAACGGCGCATGTAAAAATAAATTGGACTTGGCACGCCCGACAAGCACTGAATAAATGGACCACTAAGGTTAACCCTTTACACGCGCTGTTTAAAATAATTCAGTAACAGGTTTAAAAGGCACTGAATCAAAAAGGACACTCAGTACTGCCGTCTCCAACCAAGTCCCAACCCTTGTTCACTGTATTTTTCACATAATCTTTTTAGGCGTGCATACTGATAAATCCTCTCCTGATCACTCGTTTTATTACCAAACTCCTCAATAATGTGATCCAAATAATTATTTTATTACTACAACATCTCAAAAAAGTGATATTCTTTGAGTGCTGGATGCAGAAGCAGCTATCTCCTTTGTTTGTGTCCATGTTATCCTGTGGTGCATGGGGCTATCAGATAAGCCCCCCCTTTTTTCCGGCTTCATTCAGCTCCTATCAGTCACACTCAGCCATTGAAAGGTTTTCTCGGCTTTTTCCGAAGAAAAAAATGACTAGAGACCTGTGCTTTACATCTTT
The DNA here is from genome assembly GCF_017654505.1 of Polyodon spathula. Classification (NCBI taxonomy): domain Eukaryota; kingdom Metazoa; phylum Chordata; class Actinopteri; order Acipenseriformes; family Polyodontidae; genus Polyodon; species Polyodon spathula. Next base: position 8,241,699 of record NC_054552.1, read on the forward strand.
TTGATGATGTCGGTCAGGGTCCGACATCGGACTGGAAAGAGAAAATTGTAATGTCAGACCTGGTCCAACATAGGGATAAACATACCCTCAAGTTTAGTGCAAAGGTGATTAGAAATGTTAATGATTCCAGTGGTTACTTACCTTGCGGTTGTGCTCGTACATTCACACCAAGGGGATCTGCAGTCTCCGAGCTGGTTTCCATCGCCACCGGAGAGCTACTCCTTAAAGGATCTTTGGGACTGAAAAGATGCAGTATTTAGCATCTAATACTGGTACAGACAATAATAGTTGTGGACTAGTCCACAGTGTTATTTAAAATAAAGAATCCTAATCTGAAATTCTATACAATTCTTTTAATCTGTACTTGCCACCAAAGCAAATAAAAAAAACATTTTTAAATTATCCATTGATAAGAGATTATGTTACTCGCACCTTTCTTCTGAAGAAAAGTCTGTAAAATTAGCCCATCCAGATTCTTTTCCTTGCAATGTTTCACTTGTACCCCATACATCAGACCCAGATGAATCTCCTGCTGCAGTTACTGCTGTGGTTGTATTTCCTGTATCCATAGGTACATCATCAAAATTAGCTGTCCACCCAGAGCCTGAAAGCACAGAAAATAAGTTTCACTCATATTAAATGGATAACATGGACAGGTAACATTTGTTAGACAGTTTAATTATTCACACATATTTGGAAAGTGGACGATTATGTATACACAGATACAAAGTGCATAAATGAGGAATGCATTTACTGCAACAGTTGTCTGTCCCGGCATTATACTCACATTATTGATTTATCAAGTACTACATGCTCTGGGAACACTAACACTGAATAGCATTTATTGTACAGAGAATAGTGATTTTCAAGTTCGGATTAAAGTTAAAAGTTTGGGGGAAAACTGCGATTTAAGATAAGGTTTAGGATGCTTCTCTTTAGAAGCATGGATGTTCCTGGAGTATTTGGCTACAGATGAAAACATGCATATTATGCAGCTTAATTTTAATGTAAATCCTCTTAATTTTACTGAATGTTGCTAGGTAGACTTTAAATAAATCGTAATTCATAAGGAATTTATATGGTATGCGATACTCAACATCTAACTTATTAGTTACCTTCAACGCTGTCAACTTCCATTCGGTCATCTGCACTGGTGCCGTTTGGCTCAAACGGATCCCGTTTAACAGCATCCTCCTCTTCAGAGTCTGTGCTTTCTTCACTGTCGGTGCTTCCAGAACTTCAAAATAAATACACAGAAGTATTTATATAATAGTGAATCTTGCACCACCTGGTGTGTCTGGACGTAATAATTACCTGGTACACCTCTGTGCTTTGTAGGGGAATAATTGCACAGAACCATTCCTGTACCTGTTTGTTGATACTCTGTACTACAATTACTCACCGAGTTATATGCTTTAAAGCACTGAGTTTATGATCTATTAAGTTTATAGAAATAAAGTAAATGTATTAAACTGCAGGTACGTGTAGCTGAAAACCAAACTGTGGGTGGTGTGACAAAAGGAACATGGCTCCAGCTTATCGGTTGATCAAGGCGAACCCACCTTTCCATCTAACCTTTATTATACTACCTTGTAAATACCTGTCCCCCTTTCTTTGTTACACTAACTGAGTTGGCTCTAGCTTATTGGTTGAAAGGGAAACTACCCTGTCGCTCTGTAAAGGTACAATAACTGTATGCTAACTCTGGATGGGAGAACACTGCTTGGGCTTCCTAACACTGATGTGTTGAGCTGTTCTTGTTCGCGCAAACTAATAAAGCTTTTTATCTCTGAATACCTGGTGCAGCTGGCTCTTTTAGATGCAGACCTGAAAAGTTCCACGACAGCTTCCGGTGTAAATGTAAAATCCTTTTCTTCCCAAATATCTTCCTCGTCAGAACTAGCATCTTCAAACTGCTTGATTCTCTCTTTACAGCATGCCTCAAACAAAGCTATGTTTGCCTGTGGCTAGAATTAATTATAAAAACATACATTCAATTAAACTAATGTAAATGTAGCCAATGAAAAATCAGTGCAAATGTAGTTTAACACTAGTTAGTTAAAAGGACTTAAGATAAAGCATCACATGACAGTGAAGTAAAATTAACTGCAGTGGCAAAAAAAAAAAAAAAGTAGAAAGAAGCCAGCACTCCTTATAGAATAACTTATTTAAGAAAAATAATAATGCAGAAACATAGCAAACAAGCCTTATTCAGTGCATCATGTATTCAGTGGTAACCACAGTATATTATATATAAATTAGGGCTGCTAATTAATTGCAGTTAACTTCTGCGATTTATGCCTTAATGTTTAATGCGTGCTAATTGTCCTCTGTCTTGACATTCAACATACTGTAACTCATTCTCTACAGCACTGTTTCAAAATACTCAAGTGTACGCAGCGCAAGTACAGTTGTCGTTTGAATAGAACGTCAGTCACGGAACTGTATTATGGAGCAAAGCACTAAAAGTGAAGGACTTACAAATGAAAAGTACATTTAAAAAAAAAAAAAAAAAAAACACACACACACCAACCACTGTCCATTGGACAGAAAGACTGTTGTATCGGTTAGTTTCAGTAAGCATCACAGAATGCATCTAGTCTGCTGTACCACCTCTGTGCTGTAAACACTCCTTCACTTCTCAAAATACACTTTCTTACAGTTGTTCTGCTACATGCAGCAACACAACAACAAATGAAATACGAGAGTTTAGATAGAGTACTTTTCTTTTTTTAATTCAGGATCTCTGCAAGCCTGTGAAGCTACATCATGTCAGTAAGATATAGGGTGCCCCACTTGAATGTAGCCCCGTAAGTATTTCAGTTAGATACTGGCATTCAGTCCATGTTCATGTTGGGAGTTATATTTATAAACCGAGTTAATAACGAATAAGTGGCTGTCCCAAATAAGAGCACCAACTGAGATGACCTTAAAAATCACTTTATTCCGAAATGAAATGTAAAATAATTAAAAATGGGTTGATGATTTTTTTATTATTATTATTCCTAACAAATGAAAAAAAGCTGGTTATTTCTACATGAAATAAAAAAGAATACAATCCCATTTTGTCACAAGGTGAGGCACCTGCAATGTTGACATGCCAACTTTCTTTGCAACAGCAGCCTGAGACACTACAGGGAACTCCAGCTCCTTCAAGAGTTCAATGTGGTTTATGCAAGTCAGTGTACTCGCTGCGCTCTGCTAAGCAACCAATCTTGCTCTGAAAAGCAATCTCCATTCATCATTTGAAAATACTGTATCCCAATTAAATGACATAAATACTATTGGGAAGAACCTTCTCCCAGAGTTGTATCCCTTTTAAGCAGCAATCCAGATTTGGTAGCGGCGACTAACGAGGATTCCTGCACATGTCTGTGCCGCCCATCATGTGATTATTTATACACTGTAATATCTGTACTACTTATGGGGACTACTTTCAGTGGGACATCCCTGTATAAACAATGCTGTTGCAAGTGGATAGCTACCAACCTATATTTTAAAATATATTGTTTTTGAACATAACCGTTACTCAGTGAATGCTCCGTTTTATTTCGATATTTTCAAGTTATAAAAAACAATGTAATAGCCTTTTAAAGGAAACAAATAAGAACATATACAGATTAATTTTAAATGAGGTAAGGAGAGTAATAAACAGACTGTTGTGATTGAGCAGTTGGTTCAAACAATTTAACAGCGAATGCTGGACATTCTGTATAAATAAATATAAAACCATAAAGGAGGGACCAACAAAATTAATCCAGAAATAAGAAAACAGGGTTTTTATGACGCACCGATTTTTGGGTTGTTAATAATACTATTACTAATAAATAATCACAACAACAACAACACACATTTGAATGAGGTGGATGCAGTAATTGTATCAATTAAATATGCAATTAAAAACAAGATTAAACAGATTTTTTTTTAAACCTCAGGTTATTGCGAAAAAATCGACAATGCTTGATTTAAGTGTGCCAAGTTGTTTATTATTGCTTTTGTTCACCAAGTTAATTCTGTATAATGTACATTTGTTAACTTTTGCTATTTAAGTTAGATAATACAAGCCCATACGTAAAAGTATGTCAACATTTTTTGCAGTTTGAATGTTTTTGTACGCTGTAGTTATTTTTACCCATTCTTATTTCAAATTGAACTATACAAGTTGTACCCGAGTGTAGTGTCCAGAAATGTGCTGCTGCCCCTTTAAGTAATACAATGTGACCAGTACAAATAATGAAGTAAGGTCAAGAACCTGAAGGATTAGACAGTGTGTGGATAGACATGGCGAGAATAGCACCAGCAGAGTGGTAGATTAGTGCAGGAGAATAGCAATAAACATAATTAATGTGAACTAATAAACATGGAATACAGTTCACGTGAAATGAGACCCACCTGTGTATCTGAATCTTCATTAAATGTTTACTGAGAATAAGGACATTACACCGGGATTGTACAGTAATGTAATTGATTCATTTACTGCAGTTCTTTCAACCGCTTTCATAAGGACATTTAACTAAATATAAAAACTTGTAAATACTGTAAACATGCAAGTTCTGTTACATATATGCATGTTAATGCCATGGCTCATTGCACCTGTGGTTAACTCGACACCTTGGATAAGTCGACACTAAACTGCATCCCCCATGGGGTTTCGGGTTAACCAAGGTTGACTGTATATATCCATCTATATATACACACAGAAGACCCATACTACATGCATGCGCATGCATATATATATATATATATATATATATATATATATATATATATATATATATATATATATACACACATATACACACACACACATACATACACACACAAAATAAAATAAATACTTACACCTTCATTTGTATTCAAGGAAAAATTGATGTCCGATATTCTATCAAAGGGAATACTGAAATAAATAAAATATGACATTAAAATCAATCAATTTTAAAGCAATACATGGATAAGACCTCCATTTTAGGGTTGAAGAATAATGGCCATCCGTATGAAACACTCAGAAGACAGCAGCATTGATTTTAAGTAGTACATAAAAGAAGCAATATTAGTAATAAACGCAGAGAAGTTTAATTGACAAGTATATATCGGCTGGTCCAACAGACCCCAAATTGCTCTATTCTTGGACTACCTAATGTTACCTTTGTTAAAGGCCAAGTGTTCCAAAAAAATACAGTGTTACAAGTCCCCACGTGTTGATACAACCGTTTAATGTACCTGTAATTTCTCATTTCATTTTTAACATCCTGACAACTTTTCACACTTCTAAACTTTAGTCGGTTTCAAAGCTAATTTCAAAATGTCTGCTCTAGTGCGCCGAAAGGGTAAGGATTATTGCCCACATTGTCAAACAGGTAACGATCCATGATGTGGTATGGAACAGAAAAGCCAGAGCACTTGTGGGTGTTTTTTTTTTTTTTTTTAATCACTCTTCTTGCAGTGTCCAGTGCAGTAGGGCGGGCATTTTAAAAATAGCTTTGAAACAGACTAAGGTTCTAAGCGTAAAAAGTTGCCAGGATGTTAATGAACAGAAATTACTGGAATGTTATTTAAACAGCTGTAGCAACACATGGGGACGTACAACACTATATTTTCAGCATCCAGCTATGCTGGAAGTGAGCGACATCAGCGAATAATTTAGAAAGCATGGGTTTGTCTACACCGACCAATCTGAGTGAAGTGAGCCAGTCCACAGGAAAAGAAATGTGATCTATTTTTCCCGCCAGTCACGAGTGACTAGAGTGAAACAGACCAATCAGAAGCAAAGTCAATTCCCAACCCACTCACAAAAACAATCCTGGATCAGCTTTAGCCCTATTTCCAGGCACAGCCCCAGTCAGTGCCAATCCCTGCCCCAACATCTGCTCTTTTGAATGGGCCGTCTGTCTTGTGTGGAATTGGGTGGGAGAACAGCGAGGGGGATAAGGACAGGATCACGTGACAGTCTGCTACAATATTCGCTTTTGATGTAGATTCAAAATTCGCTCACCCCTCACTTCCTGTGCAGATCCATCTCTACTCTAAGGTAGTCATGATTAGTGCTAATCAGGATCTATGAAACCAGCTCTGAATTTTATAAATTTATCTTAAAAAAAAAAAAAAAAAAAAAAAAAAAAAAAAGAAGACACTGAATTGACTTCTCTATAAAACGTTTTTTTTTTTTTTTTTTTTTAGTACAAGACAGAATCTATTAATCTTAAATATGAATTTGAACATTAACTAACTAAAAGATAACATCTATAAAAATGAAAAAAGGAGGAAGCAGAGAAAATTCACCCAACCACCCAAATTTCATCAAGTAAGAAATTCCCATCAAACAGGTTCCTCAGCAGTAAGAACACTACCCAGCCAGCAGTCAGATGGTGACTACAACAATCAATAGGTGAGAGGTAATATGAAATAGCCAGTATTGCCACAAGCCACACCTGCCATTTACCATTAAAACAGCCGGTAATTTACAACCAACACCCTGCTTCAAATGTCTTACCAACTAAGTTGGCAGTAAAATAGCATGATTTTATACAATTCTAAAGTGAAATGATTAAGATGCATAGCAGTTGTAATTAAATGATTCCATTTACATTGCTTCAAGATTAGATGGTTTTACGGTCATTTATATACAGCCACAAATTTCATGTTAACTACATGTGATGAATTTTGCAAGTTGAAATATTTTTAATAAAGCAAATGATTAAAAGGCGTACAGACAGTTACATATAATGTGTTAAACATTTTACTGGGATGTGTTGGGCAAAACGACTAAGGGCCACTTTGACAAAAGTTTAGGTTCAGTGTTATAGAATTTCCTACATTAACAGTTCAAAATACAAAAATGTAATTGTATAGTTAACACATGCATTCTAAAAAAAAGACAAAAATATGTTTGGAAGCAAAAGATACTGAAAACCCCCATATCCAGGAAAAGAGGCCAACATAACCTGTTTGAAAATATTTTAATATTTTGATACCAGCGTTCCCTCTAAGGCTAAAATGCACGCATTTTTCTCAATAACTGTCAAGAGCCTCTGCACTCAGTTTAGTAACTTTTGCAAGTTACCATAAATATCAACCGCTATCGAGACTGCAAAATCGAGGTAAACAAGTCATTTTGAGAGCATTCTTACAAAGCATTAACATAAGAATATTTGCATCTGTCGGCTGATTCGCTGACTTCCCTCTGTAAAAATGCATGTCACATTGGTGCAGCAACCCCTGCCAGCCTCGTACATTGGCCTATTAGCTCAGAGTCTGCATGAACGTAACCTGTAGGGCAACATCATTTCAGGATTCTAGTGAAAATACTAGCAATGCTGCACCTTCTATCTATTCTATATAAGCTAAGAATGCTTAAAAGTGTCGAAAAAACATCAGACAACACTCATTCCGCAAATAATCGGTCCATCTACCAAGTTAAAAGCAAACACAAAAAGGTAAACAACCTAAAGCGTGCTCTGGGATACTTTTCTAGATAAAGTTTGATCCAAGGTTTTCAGAAGGTATTAATGTTTCCATTTTAACAGGGTATTTTCTACTGTATTTGACTTTGTGGCATCTCTAAATATTACGTGGTTAAGTTATATCATCATAGTTCTGTATCACAGCTGCTTTTTTCTTAAGTGTGGTATAATAATAAATCCAACTACGTAACATATCCAACTAAAATAGATTTTAGTTGATATATTACACTCGAGTATACTATTGTGTGGTTTTAGTCAGAACTTAAGGTTAATGTTTCTCAAGCTGGTTGAAGGCAGCACAGATGCAAGCGTTTTATACAGTGCTGTACAGATCATCAGTTAAGCTTGCAGTCTAGGTCTATAATGCAATTATGATAGTATCTCAGACAGGCTTTATAAAGGTAAATCTAGTTTTCATAAAAATGCTATATTTATTACACAATCAGAGGATGATTGAGAATTAGAGGCAGAGCCAGAATAAATATCTTGTGTATGTTTAAATGTAAAGCAAATTCTAAAATGATTGAAATACTTGTTTTGGAATATTGATTCAAAAATGTATATGGCAAAAAAAACTAATAAATTAAAACAGTTGATGTGAGGCAGAACGTTTCACTGATAATTTACCCTTTCTCAATCAAAACGGCAAGTTTCTCAGTATCTAAAAAGCTTAGTGAGAACGCTGGTTGACACCCTCCCATGTTGAAGCCCACTAACTATTAGCAAACTAACTTTTATTCCTAAAATAAACTAATGAAATTGCCTCTTTTCATGACAAGGATATATATTTTTTATAAACAGCATGCAGAAGTAGTACTTACTCTACGACATCATCCTGATCAGCAAACTCCTCGTCATTGAAGCCAAACTGGTCAATAAAATTGGACGTCATTTGTTGCATCTGATAATCAGAAAAGGCCTGGCAAGCCCAGGACCAACGATAATGATATAGTCTTGACACTATAAAACCTTGTTTTCAATGAAACAGTAACTTAACAGGTGGCACATATTCTGAAATATTAATTTTGCTTAAAAAAATGAATTGAAAAAACAGAACATTTAAAATGTGAAATTTACACATAGGTATACATTTTTATATAAAAAAAGGTATATGCAACCAGAACTCAAAAAAATCAAACACGTAAAATACATTAGTAAGCTAGATTTGAAGTCATTGTTGTAAATCAATTTAAAATTGAACAGTTACAGACTTACTTGTTGTAAAGATGAATCTTGATGGAAACCACTTTCTTTAAAGTCAACCTCATCATCGCTAGATGTACGAATGTGGTGGGTATTTACCTGTGCACAAAAACATGCATATAAGCACTGATCAACATACAATACTGCACATTAAATGTGGATTTCTCATGGACGAAAATGACTGGTTTTACATTTTCAATCATTTAAATTATTCCGTAACCACCTCGAAGTATGCAATTGGAATCACTGATATTGTCAGAGCTTACCAACAGAAAAGTTTGTCATAATTGCTATTATGTCACTAAAGATTATTCTACAACTATTCTACCTGCTGATTTTTTTCTCTATGCTGAGAAAACCCATCAGTGAAATCCCATGAGCGACAGACAAGAACACATTTGTGGCCCCAGGGTCTGAAGGGAATTCTATACCAGTCTTCAAACACTTTCTTGGTGGGTTTACAGCCTCATCCATTTCTCTATTAGTTGGGAAATGACACGCTGTACAGAGTTACATAGTGTAGGCTATTGGACTCTGATCTCAGCCAGCAAAACATTTTACCACCATTTAAATCGAGAAATCACAGGACCCTAGTTACTCTTTGGCAGAGATATACTTTTACCTCCAGTAAGGATCACAAGACATATTTAAATAGCAAGGTCTCTTATAATGGCAGCACAGCCTTTCATACATAGTCACAAAACTTACTAAATCTACAGTGTTTTTCTTGTTAGTTTCTGCTAAGTGGCCCGATGTAAATCCTTCCCATCTTTCCTGCACATCACCCTGGAGATCTACAATAATAAGCAGAGTGGTAAACATTAAATAAATGCATCAAATATACAAAAATCAAAACACACAAACATTTTAATATGGAATTGCTTGCTAAATACTAGCAAAAACACCAGAATTATGATTGATTTACCTGCAATAAGTTGCTGTATTAGTGCACTATTAGGCCCCTTCTCAATATTATGCACAACAGAATTGGCTATTCTCGTCAAGTGGCCCATATACCCTCTCCGCCTTCCACCTTCTGATCTGGAAAAAAAAAAAAAACAAAGTTACTTTTCTGTACCTTCTTATACCAAGACTTTCTAAATTTCTAAATGATTTAGACACCTCTAAATGAACAGGATGCTATTTGAAGATATCTTCAAATGATTTAGATATCTTTAAATGAACACATAGTTATTTAGAGATATCTTTAAATGATTTAGAGATATCTTTAAAACCGTTATTTTAAGATATCTCTAAATGACAGTTTGGAGTGCCATGCTAGCACAATCCACATGGTTTCCATAGTATCTAAAGATATCTGCAAATCAATTTGAGATATCTATTTCATTTTTAGATATCTTCAAAACTGCACAATCTCTCTGGAATTCAATTTGAGATATTCTGAAATGTTTTACTGATATCTCTAAATGATAATTTGGCTTGCCATACATGTGTGCCACAAATCCTACACCAACCTACTGTGAAATGAAAAAGCTACTTACTGTTCCTTCTCATTCAAATCCCAGGCATCAAGTATTCTCTGGGTTAACTGGCACTTCTGAAACAGCTAAAACGTAAACAAAACAGTATTTTATTTCTTTTTTCTTGAGGAATGAAGTTTTAAATAATTATGTAAAATACAAGACAGCCTTTTTAGGTCACAGGTCAAAGTGAATGGTACCTTGGCTATATTTATTTTATTTTTAGAATTTTAGCAGTTGTAGTGGCAGCAGTTTACAAAAATGTACAAGCTCTCCTAAGTGGGATGCATTGTATACTACAGGGAATTCTTAACATCTAAAATGAAAATGTGGAGTTTTACAACTTACGTGTTTTACTAGGTCGTTTTCTCTGACTGATTCCTGTTGTTCTGTGTCTTTGTTGATTTCAGTACTTTCATTTTGGGCTGGGGGGCTGGCTAAAATCACTGCAGTACAGATTTCTACTTGTATATGAAGAAAATTGTTCCAAATATATTTGAAGTACATGTCCTACAGGACATACAAAAAAACATCAGGTATATTAAAACATTTAAAAAGGCAGGGGAAGATAATAATAATAATAATAATCAACATCATCAACAGGTCTGCAAGGTTTCTAAGATCTTGGTGCTTGAATCTCACCATTATACTCAACTTTGAATTAAAAGGAAAGTTCCTAACTAACGTTCTTAACAGATCAATCAGTTAAGTGCAGATGCTTGGTTCCACAAATCACAGGGGTGCAACACAGTGTCAGCTGGGTTTATAAATCTGATTCTGCATGAACAGCTGCTTTCTGATAGAAGGAAATTGAGCTGAAACATCTATGAATTCTCTTTTCAGCGCTTCTCAATTCATACATCTCTTCTATAAATACATGTATTTTTATAAAAATTAGAATGTATATAGAAAATAATGCAACAACTTTGCTGAAATCGTGTACATTTTTCACAATATATTCAGTTACCGTAGTTAAATATTTTAGATTAACTTATTTATTAAAAAAAAAAAAAAAAAGTGTTTCCTGGAGGGCATAAAGATTTGTCAAACACAGGTCAATCTTTTACTTACAAATATGACTCCAACCGTGTTCAGCTCAATCAGCTCTAAGTTTATGGCATGTGTGTTTGTCTGTAGAAGGCTTGCTACTAGTCTGATCACATTCAACCGAGTGTTTCCAACTGGTGGGTCCAGAACACCCCAGGTAGTTTTCATGACAGTTTTCTGCAAAAAAAAAAAAAAAAAAAAAAAAAAGATGACTAGTTAATATTTCTCTTTTAGAGGTTAGTGTGCGGGTGGAGGGACAGTTATTCCTTCATCACTTTCAATTCAATTAATATTCCTTAATTTTGCAATAATTTCCTTTAAATGCCAGAACATGAATTAAAAAAAAAAAAAAAAAAAAATTGCAGATAAGGTGGCAAACAGTCACTCATATGGTATGTGTTTTTTTTAAAGGAAAAAATAAACTATGGGGTAGAGCGGGAGAAGATTTAGTAAGATTACCTTTGGAGGCTCAAGCAGCAGTTCATGAAAGTGTTTAAGCCTAGGCTTAATGGCATCTAATACACTTTGACTGACTGAAAATGAAGAATGATTCATACCAGGTGGGCAAATCTCCAAATGGCCTTCAAACCTGTAAGAGAAACACACATAAATAACAACATTAAGCATATTGTGACTGTCTTTCTTCATCAGTTTAAACGTTGTCTGTATTTTATAAACCATTTTATTCTTTAACAGTTGTGTCTCTACATCAAAGTGTTTAGTACCTATGTCCAATACTGGTACTTATATTCTTTAAAACATTTCCTGTTTTTAGAGAGCTACATTTTCTAAATGTTTTCCTCTCATTCTGGTACACTTCCTTTTTTCAGATGTGTCTGCTGAGTGGAGTGAGGAAGTTCCATTGCAAGGCAGAAGTAGGTAACAGCAAAAACTAGTACATCAAAAAACATGGAAATTAGATATGGACTAAGCATACACACTGGAAGTTGGCATATCAATTCACAAGGCAGATCACACTTACGCAGGCCTTCGAGTCTCAAAAAGTGTCAACAGTATCTGGATAACACCGACAATTGCAGATTCATTTTTCTCTTTGTCAAAGATGTTGGACAGTAACTGCGCAACAGTTTCTTGTCTGGAGAAAGACGTAATTAGTAAGCAAGTAAAACCAACATTTAAAAAAAAATAGTTGAACACTTCAGAACAAAAAAATTTAAAATAAGCAGCGATTCACACCTTGGAAAACATTTTAAGGTACTTCATGTGCCCGAAGCCTGAACTCATTTAGAATCCCACAACTATTTTATTCTAAAGCAGACAATTTTAGCTTAGAATTAAAGGAAAGATATCTCTAATTTGAGTTCTTAAGTTACACTATGCACATTCTAAATATTTCCAGTATGTTGGGTTTATAGAAGCGAAGAGAATTCACAATACGAAGAGTCACTCAAATCAGAAAGTTTCTAAATGCAGAATTATACCTTTAATCTTTACTAAAGTGGGTAACTTGCAACCTAGTATGCATCAGGGTTTCATTAGGTTTGCTATGAAGCAATGTAAAAGGACCAAAGTTTAATTAGCAAGTCAGCATCAAGATTCACCACTCCTTTTTTACAGACGTAAATGTAGAAACATTTATGCCAATAGAGTGTGCTTTAATTCTAGTAGAGTACGAGTCCAATTCATAGCGTGCACTTCCAGTCTAATAAAAAACCCAATATCACGTTTGTGCCACTGCTTGTTTGAGGCTCATTCTAATTTAACTGTTTCCTAGTTCCTGCTGACATAATGAAGTATTCATATTTCTCATGGGTCAATTCAAAGCGCATACTTTTCCAGTGTGGCCAGCAGGGGATCTGGTTCTGTACAGCCCTGTACTTGGAACATCTGGTCTCTGCTTAAGCGAATGATTTCACATAATGACTGTGATGCATTCGAGTGCCTCTGGAAATAAATATACACAGAACCATGTTAAATTTCACAAATTAGAGGATTTCTTGTTATGAGGAGTTTTTGTTGTATGAAAATTACTTTTACACTACATACCATATCCTAACAGCTATATATGTAAGATTGCGAGAAGGTTTCATGCCAAAATCGCCATGTCATATGCACAAACACAAGTAATAATCTTGCATAATCAGAAGTAGCAGATTGAGATCTTGCACACAGAAATAAAGAAACTAATGTGTGCGCACTGGCACTAGTAAAAATCCTCAGGGACTAGACATAATGCAGCAATGGGTGGCACCTGGCCTCAGGAACTTACTACTGTGCAGACCTGTATTATACAAAGTGTTATGGAGTTGTATGTAGGAATTACTACTACTGCAATCCTAGTTATTTTTAAATTATCTAAAACACGGACAGATCTTGCCTCCTATGGGGTTATGAAAAAAAAAAATAACTTCAACAATGCGTGAACATTGGAAAACAGTGATAACTAAATTGCCTCTCTGTGTATACAATTTTGTGCTTGTATAGATTTCTTTCTTGTATACACTTTGATACACTGGAACATTGTAGCCTTTTACTTACATCTTCATCCTGACATGGCTGTATCATGTCTACAAGCCTCTGAATAATTTTTTCCTCATTTAACCACTGTAATAAAAAAAAAAAATACATATTTTTATATTATATATATATATATATAGACTGACCTTTTGTAACTTCTATAGACAACCCTCAAACTCAACTTACACAAGTCTCAGAGATTGCTTATCTAAAGAATCATGCATACGTTTATTTGTAATGTACAAAAACATAGTGCTACAACATGAACAAAAAAGATGGATTGACCAATTTCACCATACATCCACTGTAAGTACATATAGGGAAGTCACAGTGTTACATACAGACGGACAGACAGGGATCTCCAGATTTGAAATATGCCTCCACTCCAAGTTTATGTTCCTCACAACAAAGACTGAAATTTGTCATACACAATAATTCCACATGTAAATAAGAATGTTTGCTGCACTTACATTTAAAACATCTTGCCTAAGCTGTTGGGGTTCTATGCATGTCAACATTCTGAGCAGCAAATCCATAATAGCCGAGGTCCCTATATGTTTAATCATTAAGTCCACAAAATCCTCTCTCTTCCGAAGGAATTCCACAATCTAGAAAAAAAAAAAAAAAAAAGATAAATAATGATTCCTAAAGATGCCTTACATTACTGTTTTTTTTCTACGGGTAATGACATGAGCTGCATGTTTACCTGTTCTGGTTTCCTGCTGATAAGAATACTCAGCACCTTACTAAAGAAACTAGCCAGTAGAGGATTAAGAGGAGACTTGTTATGCAGAAACCCATAGAGTTTCATTAGCAAGCTTTCATCTTCTCCCAATCTGTCATTGATTTGTGCTACATCTGATGTGAGGAGTTCACATGATATGTTTGGGTACCTACAGTCAACAAGAGATTACTGATTAGTACATTATTTTGACCTCAAAATAAAGTTGTTCAATGAAACAGCAAGGTCTAACTTACATAAGTCAAACTTACTTTACTGCAGTATCTAAAAAAAATGAAACGCATGTACATATTTTTTTATTTTTAAATCCATGTTACTTTGGGCATTTGACATAAATAAGTACCATAAAAAATGTAAAAGAAAAACATTAAAAAAGAACACACTTATGGTATACTGCACATTACAAAACTAAGCTATGAGCCAGCAAAAAAAAACATGTACTGGCATTATAAAAATGGACACACTTGAATCTAACTTTCTCATCCATGTCCTCCGATGGTTCTTGTGTTATGTAGGTTACCAAATCCTCCATGCACTGAGATTTCAGCAAGAACTCTACTAGTTTGTGGTTCTGAGCTTTACATTCCTGCAAGACATCTTCCTCATCCATAAGCTCTGTAAGCGTGACATCTTCCTTCTCTAGAAGAGTGTCTATATGTGATGATGTATGTAGATCAAACTTCCAGAACATGATGTGCTAATAGCAGAAAACAGAGAGGTACATTAAACAGCTGTAACAAGGTCATTAAACCAAAAAAGTGCCAGAGCATGATGATTTTTTTCTGCATGAGTGTGTACAGTCACCACAGCTTAGTTTTAGCTAGAAGTTGTCACATGTAAGTACTCAGTCACATGTCAGCTAACAAGAGCAATTCAACTTCAGAAAGCAGGCTGTTGATCACCAGAAAAGATAGAGGCTACTGCAACACTTTAAGCTCATTTGTGCTAAATGGAGCCATTTTGTTATATTCCCCACGCAGAATGCATGCCTCCTTTTTTTCATTTTTTTTTTTAAAATAGAAAAATAGAAAACCTACGTGGTAAGTACTTGACAAATGCCCTGAATCAGAAACCAATTAGGTTTAATATGAAATATTGTATTCTATCGTGAGAAACTTGTGAAGGTTTTTTTTTTTCCCTTCACCTTTCATGTCAAATATGGCTGTATGAGAAAATCATTTTAAATCAATTGTAAAAAAAAATAATAATAATAATAATAATTTACTATCTCCTCCAATACTGAGTGCAACTTTTAAAGGTACACACAAGCAATTATTAAAAATGTTCTACAATGTTAAGGTGCATCCCAACCTTGGACCTTTGACTGTGGGTGATACATACTAACTAGACTAATTAAACCTTCCAACACACAATACCATAAAAAGCAACAATTTACTTGAGGAAGTAGAAGAAAAAAAAAAAAAAACACAAAGAAAAGTTTCAGGAAGAGACATACCTAGTCGAATCAGTAACCTCAACGCAAAATACCAATCAAAAATAAAACACTTGTGTTCTTTGTGAGTTCTTGCCCATTACAGGCTTTCTAAGCAGCAGCAACAGAAGAAACCCTCTGACTATCTCTCTACAGCAGCAAAACTGGTGTAGGCCCAGCAAGTCTACATGCACCTGAAAAATACAAAACATACTGGATTACAAATTACACACATTTGTACAAATGTAATACAGCCAAGATTAATACTGCATAGCACAAAAAAAATGTCTTTTAGGCTGACAGTTCTCTTCAACTTTGGTGTTACAGGCAAGTGTGATCAGAGCAGGTGTGCTCCAAACCTACTAGAATCAGTGTTTTGCATTAAACCGTTACTATGTGCTTAACAATACCACATCTGTGACTGTTGGTACTGCAAAAATGAATGTCAGAAATGTACTTTTTAATGATTATATAAACAATTTGTTAAGACATGTAGAATGATCACCTCACAGAAAAAAAAAGTATAAAGGGAAAGAAACAAACATTACAATGTGGAATGCAAGTTAAAGTACATTCAACAAACCTGCTCCTGGATTTCCAAACAAAACTCTTAAAAGTTAAACCAGACGGCCAGATGCTTCCATGTACTTGCAGATTCTAATACTCTCAATAACTTTAAATCACAAATGTACAAACATGACTTACAGTAAGGAGTGACTGATTTAATTTTAAATCTTAACCTAGAAAAAAGATTGTTTTCACCTTTGTGATTAAAACAATAGTTTTGCAATAACAGTATAATGCTAAGTGTAGAAATAACTACTTGTACGTAAAGCTGGATTTTCTTAAAGGTGAAGAAGATTTTAAAGCTAAATGTAAAAGGTATCAATCTTGGCAATAAGAGACAAGCATTACAGATGCACAGCAACAATCTGTGTGGTCAAAAGGTTAAGACTCATTGTGAAGCCTTGCATAGAGTTAACCATCTTAAATTAAAAATAAAATACAAATGTTCATTTTTATTACATTTTTTAAAGTTATATGACCGGTAGAAACAGCAAACAAATGCATAATCCAATAAATCTAAATAACATTGACTGGCAGGGTTTAATTTATCAGTAGGCATCAAATAACACACAAATATTCAACTTGTCTACAAACTGGTCAGTTTACTTGTTGCTTGCAGGTTTTTTTTTTTTTGTGTGTGCTTTTTTAAAAGCTAGGTATCAAATAAACGCATTATGCTAGGACAACAGCACCCCACCTCCACTGTAAGTTCTATCTGACTATACAGTTTTTTTTCCCCCTAATCAACTACACCAAACCACTGGGTTTCTTCATCAAAATAATTATACAGAGGAACGCTTACAGACAAACATAATTAAAGTAACAATAGACTAATGAAACAAAACTGTGTAACAGTATAATAGGACTGTTAGTCACAGCATGAAAGGATCACCATCACATTTTTGTACAATCTAACTTGGCCAGACACTGGCAAAGTTTTTGTCTAATGCCATCAGAACCACATTCAAATCAGTCACCAAAGCACTGTTAAAACATCTCCATGACACTGCACAACTGTGCTGTTTATCTGGACACAGCTGCTGCAGAGTGAAGCTCAGTTTGCAGTTTGTTGGCCTGCCTAAATTACTATATACAAACTACAACTCAGAACCCTGCTGCCTGCCTGGATATTTTCTTAACAAAATGTGATGTACTATTATAACGATCGTCTACTCTGGCCTCTTGTACCACAAAAGACTGACAGTAGTCTTGTTGCCCTAAAAGGCTTATGCCCACCTGATGTCAGCCTCTTAAACCAGCCCTGCTTTCTGTAGATCAAGCCTTGGAGGTTGTGTTTTCAGGCAACTTTTAAAGTTACCCTATAGAGAGTAACTTTAAGAACAGTGTTAAAGGCACTTTGAAAAATCCAATTGATATTGCTATGTGGTGTATTACTGAACTTTTTAGTTTTACAACCATTTTGTATTCATTTATTTTTTTACACGGACTCCACATCTTCATATGTGTATCATGCAACAAGGGATTTTGTAAAAGGAAACGTGGATTTCTGTTTTTGCAGCATATATTATTGAAATTCTACAAATTAGCACTTCAAAGGCAAAATGATAAATAGAAGAAAGAATTTACATTTAAGTCAAAGCAAAGGAAACAAATATCAGTAATATTAAGAATATGCATGGGACTCCTGAGTGGCGCATCCAGTAAAAGCACTCCACGCGGCGTGCAGGATGTGCCCTACAGCCTGGATATAGCCCGGATTCGAACTTGCGATGTCACAGCCGACTGTGACCAGGAGTTCCTAGGGGGCAGCGCGCAACTGGCAGAGCTCTGCCCGGGTAGTGAGAGCTTAGGTCGACAGGAGAATCCACAGCTCACCGCGCATCAGCGACCCCTGTGGACGATAGGGCACCTGTGGTTCTGCAGTGGAGGCACCAGTTCTGGTGGCATCGCTGTGGATCCGTAGTGCGAAAAATGACGGATTGGCAGGAGCACGTTTCAGAGGGGCCACATTAAATTTACCATCCATTTACCAGGATGGTAAATTAATTCAAGTAAAAGTCAAGTTGTTATCCCTTTTAACAGACTGGAGTTTTCTTATAGGGGGCTAGGCTGTAGGGGGCTGGGCTGAATGTAGATGTTGTACCAAAGATCTTCTATAGACACAAGATAGTCAATTCAAACTTCCATCTGTGCCTAAGCGGTGCAACATTTCCACTATATAATGTAAAATCTGCCTCATTTCCTATTCCAAGCATTCTCTTTTTAAAACGATTGCATTTTTAACATGGTTCTCTTAGATTTATTTAGAAAACCCCTCCTTAACATATACATGTTATTTCTACAATCAATGTTTTCATCTGGTCTGACAAGAGCTCTTTATCGCTGAACTGCTGTCAGAAACTGCCACTGTCATTCATGAGTAGTCAAGACTCTATTTATACAGTAGAAACCCTTTTCAATTTTCAAATTTTCAATATTGCCACAACCTCCGAGGCATTATACTGTAGCACAGTAATCTGTCACATATCTGCCATGATCAATCTGTTCCGCAACTTAGTTTATTATTGAAGAGAGAAGATTAGTTCAAAGATTGTAGCTCCTACAAAAGCTTTTGTACACTGTACTGTATGTGTTCTGTGCGCTTCCATTGCTGTTAGTGCCATCTGAGCTGGTCAGTGTGTTGATGTGTAAATAAATCATGTTCGCCTGCGGGGCGTATCAACTTCAACCTCGATCTCCTGCCTGTCACTCAGCAGTGAATGCACACACCCACATAGCAGGCGGCTACCCTGTCACAAGTTTTAACACCATGTATCTTTCTAAACAAAGGATTTAGAGGAGATCCCCAATAAAAGCTCAATCTCAAAACAATAATTGTGTGAATATAGTAATTGTTAGTTGTGTATAATGATATTTAAACAGGATTCATTTATCTGCCTTTTTACATAGCCACCCTTATTCTGGTCCCGCCGCAGTCGGATACGCGACGGATTGCTGTAGTAGTTACTGTCTATCTTTGACACTCAAACCACGCCCCAGTCTTGACTGCTCATGAATATGCATGACAGTGGCAATCTCTGACAGCACTTTAGCAATAAGGAACCCTTGCCAGGCCATGTCAAAACATCGATAGTAGAAATAATAACACGCATATGTTAAGAAGGGGTATCTCCAGGTTCTCCCCAGGAATTCTGTACAGCCGGGTAGCAGAACATTATAGCCGGGAGCCCTTAACAGAAAAAATAAACTTCCCTTACCTTACAAACGGTATATAACATGACAAAGAATTTGAATAACGTGTTGTCTTTCGTTGACTATATCTGGTTGCACTTCATGTTCAATATTTTCTTTTTCATTTCTGTTTATTATAGTAAACTACTGTGCTTATTTAGGCACTCTACGATTTGACTGGGGAAAGATAACGTAGTTTTAATGGAGTTAAAAAACCAGTAACCTTTGCACTTCCTTTTTAGCTTAATTATGGAGCTTATTGTTTTATTTGATTTTTTTTCTTTATGTTAAGTTTTCAGGGCATTTTGTTAATTCACATTATTTTTGTTTTTCGCTGTTTTAATGCAACTGTTCATTTTACCCTTTTTTTTTTTTAACAAAACAGTACTCACACACGTTTGGTCACTTATGCATTTGTATGTCAGCTGAGAACGGCTGACATCTCATCACGCCTTTCTTCTTAAAGGCGTACCGCTTTTATATATGAACTCCCAATATCCCTCACAAGCACCTGTGTACATATTGTTACCACATCACAACAAAAAGAATACGCTTTTTTGGGGGTGCATACGTACAGCTATTATGTACTATGTATCACCTTAGAGAACAATAAATGACAAAAAATTATAATATCCAAAAATAACTAATTTTTTTTTTTAATAAAGTAGCCGGCGCAAATATAGTATTAGGTGGTGGAATGGGCCGACCGCTGGCTTATTTTGACCCCCTGCATTCATTCTCACTATTTTTGCTTTGAAAATAATTGGTTATTTTTCTAGCGGACATTAATAACGTCTCCAATTGTACGAGAACAGTCTGTTGTTGCCATGAGAACAATTTGTTGATTGGCAGGTTTGAAAATTGTAGTCGCGCGATCTCTTTGGCTTAAGGAAAGGGTTATGACTATTACACCGGCATAGACTGCGCAATTTTAAGCTGTGTAAAATGGTATTTTACACACTTATTAAAACATTTGAGGCCGCACAGAAGCTGCGTTTGAGTGAAAATTGTGTTTGAACTGTAACATTTGGGGGCACAGACTCTGCACAAATCCAGTTAATGGGATCGGGGGACTTTTCAAGAATGCAGATGAAACTCAAACCGAGCAACAGACAACAGGCGGTTAAAAAACACACACATCACACTGTATAAAAACAATGCATCTCTAGTGTTTTGCAGCTGTTGACAGGATTTGCAATTTTTTTTTTTTTTTCAGATGGTCGACAAGCCTACTTTTAATACACTGCAGTTGGTATGAGACGGCTCCATTAAATATTTTTATTAATTTTCCATATATAGTAGAGGTTACAAAACGTGCACAGGTAAGTTTACAGTTCCAGCGCCATTTATACAATATATATAATATATATATATATATATATATATATATATACATATGCTACATACTATTTGTTTTGTTTTCGTTGCCATGAAAACGATCTGTTGACTGACAGGTTTGAAAGTTGTATTCACATGATCACTTTGGCTGTGTTAAAGGGTTATGACTATTATACCAGCATCGATCGCGCAATTTCGTGCTGTGTGAATGGGTATTTTAAATATTTTTTTAAACGTCTCTTAGACGTCTGCAGCGGTATTTGTATGTTAAAGTGGTATTACTTCAGAGCCTGATGTCTTGAGCGCTAATCCAACGTTGCTTTCTTGAACTGTCATCAGGAGTCTGACTCGGGGGTGTCAGTACATGTCAACTTTAGGTATTTATATATATATATATATATATATATATATATATATATATATATATATACCACACACACACACACACAATACAGAATTAAAGCATAAAAGTTACCATAAAAGCAATGAGTGTATCAACACAAATAATACAGTTTGTAGCTCCTAAATCTCCAGGGTGGATGCGGTTATTTGGCAATAACGGATCTTCCTAAATGTATTATAGGCTGTATTAAATGTATAAGAAAAAAATCAACAAATAAAATCTCAACTCTGATGTTGAAGAAACGTGTTTATACTGTCTGGGGGTCTTGTAGCTAATTAAATGCAAATTCCAGAATGATTATTATTCTAACTCTAAAAGATGTACAATATATGTCCGGTGTGAAACAAAGTGATGCCATTGAAGCCACCCTTAGATTACGCCAGCGATTACCGTTGTTAAATCTGATTGATTTATGACAGTAGTCCTAGTTGTAGCAATGTAGAAAAAACTGCAATTCAACCCTTCTCAGGAAAGCCTTGACGTCTACGTATGTTCACCTCAACTCCAGCTCTGTACAGCCGCTGCGGTAGAAAGACTTTACTTATTTACCAGGAAAATAGAAAAACATGAAGTAAAATGTAACGTTCCAAGAGATTCACATGAATTCTTGATTTCAAATCAATTAGGACTGCCCGTTTTTTCAATTTATTATGCTGAGTCCAAACAAATTATTATAATCTTCTTAACCTGTCCGATACACTTCTCTCATCATTTAGGAGATTAATGGATAATATTCATATCACACATCTTAAGTATGTGTGCTAGTATAAAATAAACTATACTTAAGAATAAGTTCGCTTGATCAGACGTCACCGGATCATTATTAGTGTATGTTTATTTATATCGCATACATGTTTAAAAAAATAAAATAAAAAATTAAGCAAACAGACTACCAAGCGAAACTACCCATCTAAATACTAATGTAAGAATTAAACAGCAACGACCAGATATGAGACAAAATACTAGTACTGAATTCAAGTGCTGACTCAGATGGGCCAGTCGAGTTAATTCCACCCGGCTGGTAAAAAAAAGAAACCAAAACAAGAACTTGTCAACCGGCTCACTTCAATCGAACACACTTCGCATTTAAAAACAATAAATAAATACACAATCCCGCACACGAATACAGCTTAAACTAGTACCCCAAAACAAATCATACACACAATTCAACAGTTTAAGAAAACCATTTTGAAAAAAAATCATAAGCACTCGGACTGCAAAACCCAGCGGAGTTCCTAACAACTCCTCTGATAATAATAATAAAAAAACACAAGATTTGCATGCACTACATACCAATAAACAGCGGTAAATGGACACTTCCCGACATGGACTTTTTTAAAACCTTCCACTATGATTGTTTCGAACGTGAATAAATTGAGGAATAAACCCCTTACTGGAAATTAAATGGTTTACAGAAGGTTTTGTAAGCGGGAAAAAAAAGCTGACTACCAATTTGGACATTCAAGATGGCGGATCTATCAACTTCAACGACCCCTTCCCCCACTGAACTGCTACGTATGACACGCAAAACGTCTTGAGCACAGCGATTGGAGAAGAGCCGCGTGAATCTATCGCACTGTTAAGGAGAGGAACTTTAATAGGACATTTAGTTTGTCAATCACACTGTTAAAACGCCTCCCACTGAGACAGTCACAGATATGATTGGATACAAGGTTTATAGAAAAAGAGGAAGGTTATGAAACTGCACAACAATGTTCGCCATGTTGGCTACAGCTACTACAATTTCTATCTGTTAGTGAGTATACTTAGAGCCAAAATGGCGCCAGTTTCGCAACATCATTTACTTCAACTATTTAAATCAAAAATCTTTCTTTTAAGAAACCTTTTGAAAAAGGAAAGCATGCAGTTGCACTTTCCTAGAAATAGAAGTATTTTGTGTAGGCTGATCAAGAGCTGTTATGAACCACATAAGATAATTCTGCACTATAAACTCACAAAGTGTAAAACATTGCATCAGCCGTCTTACCTCATGCTCCCCACCTAACTCGGTTTCTGATTTGCTGTGAACGTTTTTCCTCGGTTGTTTTCAACGCCTTAGCAACAACAGGACGTCATTCTAACTGACATACAGGATACCGAATTACAAACAACGTGGTCAAGAAACAAAAAAAATTAAAAAAAACCTTGCTCATAAGCCAATCGAGTGCCACCGAGGGAGTGTTTCCCCAGGCTGAAACTGGGTTAGTCAATTCTCCGGCAGTGTTGCTAGCTAGGCAGTGTAGTTGGTGTCATTTTTTTTTTGTTACTGTCTGTTTTTTATGTTGTGTACTACTAAAATATAATAATATATATGGGCCAGTAATTTTAATAAGCACGACTGTTATTTTTCATGATCAACACAATATTTTGTTTTGTTCATCACAGATTTCAGTGCAAGTTCTGGGTTAGCTGCCATAAATATTGCAGAGCTACCTTACAGACTTAACAAATAGCGGGTCATTGTGTTGTATTAAACGCAGTCTTGTTTAATGGAATGCCCCTACCTAGTTTCATCACACTGGGATGACCAGCTGTCAACTCTTACACAGTTATGTTGGCATGCGCTGATGGATATTGTTTCCAATATACAATGTCCTGGTCAAGGTGTTGTATCACCTTGCACACACACACATTCAGTATTTTGTGGGGCTCCTTTAGCATGGATGATGCTGAAAAGCTGTTGCATTAGTCCCAGTATGTCTGTGGAATGTCTCAAGCGAAACTAGTCTACATTCTTCACACTGTGCTCCTTTGATTTGATCTTTTGTACCATCTTTTACCTGCTACCGTCACTAAATGCAAATCAGCGACATGGTACAGTGGTCCAACACTTTTTCACGGATGCTTCATATATATATATTTAGCTCTAAGAGCCCAGCTGACCAACATTTCGATACGTTGTACAACTCTTTCTCAAAGAAGCCTGTGTTTGAATCAAAACACTGTAGGTAGTTATAGGTTTTTGATGGCATGACAATTACTTGTTATATAAACTTATATTTATATTATCATGCAATGCTGGCTCTGAGGATCAGCCTTGATTAGGCCTCCCCAGGACATCAGCATGTGCAACTTTTGAATTCATTATGTTTATTTAATTATTTTTAACTTTTATATATTTATTGGAATTAATTAGTTCATTCTTTTCTGTTGAGTCCCGCTGGCATAATCGTGTTCAGTCTATTTATCAATTTACTTTCTTTTATTCTTCTATATGTTGCATTGTCTAATTTTAGCTGTTCTAATACTACCAACTTTATATCATTTATGTCATGCCCTTGACTGGTGAAGTGCTATACTTTTGGTTCATTTATTTATTTATTTATTTATTTATTTATTTTATTTCTAATTAATGAAAGAAAGGTGGTTCTGAATTACTTTATATAAAGTTGTTCCAGTCTCTCCAACATATTTTATTTCATCACATTTTTCACAGGCTAATCCATAAACAACATTGCTATTTTTACAGTAGATGTTAGTATTTAGTGGATATGTGATGTTCTTATGTTTAATTATATTTTTACTTTTGTCCATGTATTTACACACTTTGCATGTATTAGTGCAAGTATTTGTAGAACATATTCTGTCAATTATTCTTTTATGTTCACTGTGAACTAAAATATCACCTAAATTAGCTTCTCTTTTGAATGCTACAACTGGGGCCTTAAGAAATGCATTTTTCAATTCTTCTGAATTATGTAGAATCTGCAAGTGTTTCCAAACTATCTTAGAAATATTGGGCAAAAGTTTAGAGTAAGTCATTACTAATAGGACTATTTTTACCTTTTTATCTCTATTGTTTTTACACAGTCACTTTCTTTAGAGCATATTCTTCGTATTCTTATTCCTAGACCCTTTGGGATTGCCCTTTTAGTGTGTATTGGATGTGTAGAGGACATGTGCAAATACACATGCATGTCAGTAGATTTACAGAAGAGGTCAGTCTCAATTGAACCTTCTTCAAGTTTTACTGCGGTATCTAAAAATTATTTTTCTTTTCTTGTCCCTCGAAGGTCCACCTCAATATTACTGTGTATTTCGTTTGCCATTTTATGAAACTGGAAAAGAGATTCTTCTCCATGTGTCCAAACCCCCAAAATATCATCTACAAACCGAATGTATTCTAAAGGTTCTCTTTCTGATTTTCTAAGTAATTGTTCTTCCCATTTCCCCATGTATGTACTGGCAAAATACATTCCTAATTTAGATCCTATTGCTGTACCATCATTTTGTTTGTAATTGTTATCAACAAATGTAAAATAACTGTTTTCTAAAACTACTTTGATCATGTTCAGCACCTCTGTTGTTGGTATTGATTTATCTAGTCTATTAGCTAGTGCTTTTTGACAAGCTTCTAAAGTTTCTTTATGAGGGACACTTGGGCACAAGGATTTTACATCCATTCAAAATAAAATTGTATTCTCTGGAAGGTTGTGCTTTAGTTATTCAAGTCTTTTTAAAAATTGTGTTGTATCCTTAACCCTCTAACGTGTTAAAACCAAAAAGTAATTTTTTATAAAGATAGTACAAAAAACCTTCTAACCCCGAGAGACAATTACATAGGTAGTAATGTGTAAAAGTGAAAGGGGGGAAAGGGGGTGGCGGTGGGGTGGGGTACTAGAATTTTTTTTTTTGTTACCCATAAGGGTACTAAAACACCAAGGACAATCTAATATTTTCAGAACATTTATTTAGTGAAGTATAGTAGAAAGAAACACTCTTTTCATAAGAAAATTTGTTCAGAACATTTGTATCGTGTAGCAAGCAAAATTTTAAGTCATTTAATAATAGCATCGCAATCAAACTTTGCCCATAAAAAAAAAATACAATTACCAAGATAAAAAAAAATCAGTTCACTGTATTTGCCTTTTTTCTCCATTTGATGAATCGCTTCCTCTATTCTTTGAATCTCTCATTCTGTGTGAAATGTCAGGAAGCAGTTGCTGGTAGCTGTGAAGCAGAGGTGGACATCACATTTCCTGCACTTGACTTTTGGAGTGCCCTTGCATCCTGGTCTCCTGCATCTCCCCTTTTTTTCACTTATGATGGCCCAGTAGGATGTGCTGTCCAGGCACACATCTGGGACTGGGATTGGAGCGGTGGGTCCCTGCCTCCTCCTCTTCTCCTCATATTCACTGGAAATCCCACCACTGGGATGGCCTCTCTTCCGCTCCAGATTTTTCCCACATTTGCAGAGGCTCTGTGAGATGTAGGATTGGAAGAGTACTGCCTCATTTGTTCTTCTTTTGCCATATCACTGGCATCACAATCCCGTCTGTAGAGCAGCCAGACAGTGACCACTGTCATGTCAAGGAGGTGGAACACCATGCGGTGATACCACTTTTTGCATCTGATCTTTGTGCGGTAGAGTGTGATGAGCGAGTCAAGCAGGTCAACTGCTCACATGTGCCGATTGTAGGCTCTCACCACAGGAGCAGGACAGTGGACTTAGACAACAATCTTTCTGCTTCGGTCCCATCTCTCGACCTCAGCGACTGGATGTGCTCCAACGTAATCACTCAGAAGGGTCACTGAGCGATTGTCATATCACTTCACTTCATGGAAATTGACATCTCCAACACAGGCTGTTTTCTCTTGAAACGACCCATGGCCAGACCTTCTTAGCTCGGCATCAAAAATCATCTTGCTGCCTGGTAATCGGTTGGAATGAATGGTGCCAAGACAATGAATCCCCTGATGAGCCAACTGAAGTTGTAGTGGAACACTGCAGAACCAATTGTCAAAGTACAGCTTGTAATTCTTGTGCTTGGGTACAGGTTGGGTCAGGAGGTGGACCACGTTTTCACTTGCTCCTGCATCTGCCAACTCAGGGGGCTGCAGTACTTTCCCTGTGTACACTTCAAAGTTGTGTGGGGTACAATCAGAGCCATCCAGGACCATCACCTTGTAGCCCCACTTTCTCGTTTTCATGGGCAGGTATTGCTTCTGGCGACTCCGTCGTTTGAATGGGACCATTGCTGGCAGTCCAAACAAGGACATGTACAGTTCTTGGGACAATACCCAAGAACTGCTTTAGTTCTTTGGCTGTGAGCTTAAGTGGCTTATTGGCATCACACTGTATAGCATATAAATTTGACTGCTCTACAATGATGTGAAGAATATTTTCAGAGAAGAACTGCTTGAAGAACTGAAGGGGTATAGAATTCCATCGGGTTGTGGAAGGGTGTCTTGCCATTCAGGATATGCAGGGAAGCTGGAATCATGGCATGTTTTCCATCATGGTAGCCGAGGAGCATCCTCTGGTGTATTATCACCCTGAGGTTGGTCTTCATTTCCGTCAACAGGTTCACCTTCAGATTCATCTCCTTCAAAAGAAAACATTTTACGATGTATTAAAATGCACCAAACATGAAAATACATTTGTTTGACTACACTTTTCTTATTCACTCCTATTTCTTACTTCCACCCTACACTTGACTGCAATATGCTGTTTCAAATGGACTCTTATACTGGATGACATAGATTGTTAATTTTTTTTTAAATAGTTATTTCTTCCAAGAGTAATTATTATTGTATATAAGTTGGGTACAGAGTAGAATTTCACTACCTCTCATACCTGATTCTGGGATCCATTCTTCCTCGCTGTCACTGTCCTCAAGCTCACTGTCCCCACTATCAGAAGGTATGACCCTAATTGCCCTATAAGGCTCCTTTCACCCATAAAATGTCTCTGTGTCCATTGTCTGTGAATATCAGTGGATATGTTGGCAAAAACATTGACCAAGTCCACCACTGTACACCAAATCACATGTCCAAAACCTATCAAATATGCTCCTTTAGAGGTTCATACACATGTACATATTTTTTATTGTCAAGTTATCTCTATATAAATATACTAAGAAAGGAAATTTATCTTGCCCACTGCACACACCATGCGCACACGTGGCTCTGCTTCCTGAAAGGATGCCTCTCCCCCACTCAAAACATCATACCCACTTCTGCAGCTCATTGGATTGTTCACAGACATGTCATCACACATTGTGATGTGCAGGGATGAAAAATAAATGTGGGGGGGCCTGAGTGCCAAAAAGGCTTCCTGTTGCCTTTTTCACATTGTTCTCAATTTGTTTGTTTACATTCCCCAAAGGTAGTTTTAGCTATAGGGCCACAAGCCCCACCTCCTTTGAACATAGCTTGGCAATTTCTCAACGTGCAACTTAAATTGCTTTTCTGCCATTTCAGCTATTATGTGTGTTGGATTATCAATCGTGCTGACTATCATTCGCATAGGGTCATTTTCTTTGTGCATTTTAGGAATTCCTCTTGCTAGGCCTGTTCTTGCATTATGTGGTTTTATGTATTTTTTAAATTCTTTTGATATAATGCCTTTATTGTACAGTCTCTATGCAATTTCCTTAACCTCTTTTACTATAAGTTACTGGGGTTCCAGTGAAAAGTAAATAAAACAAAACTGCCCATACATACACCTACAAACAGTATTGTATATGAGTGTGTCTTTGAAAGTAATCAGTGAAAACCATGTAGTGAATGGAATATTTCCATGTGGTTTTACATCTATGGTAGTATAGCAGGACACAGACTTTGACTACTATCAGATGTGACTACCAACAATAACCTTATCTTATATCTTTAACATGAGCTCCTACATTATGGTCACATATCAATAAAGGATGAGTCTTCCAAGCTGTGTTCTGACCTGGCATCACCCCATTGTACCAGCAAGGAGTGCTTTCATCTTGCTCCGTTTAATCTGTGCATTAGCTAACATAAATATACTACGGTACAGTCTGCAATTAGCCGGGCATGAATTCTGGGATGATTACATTAAAGCTTAACACTGCCACTTGCAAGAAAACAAAAAGAACAGCACTGTTAACATGGCAGGGTTCACAATTACCCAGCCTGTATTTTGATGCCGCAATAACCACACACATGTTTTTTGTACTAGAATATACTTCCTTGGTCACTGGTTAGTACATGTGTTTGCATTTTACCCTTCTGTACATGCCTCTTTTTCATATTGTTCTCAATTTGTTTGTTTACATTTCCCAAAGGTAGTTTTAGCTGTAGGGGCATAATCCCCACCTCATTTGAAGCCTTTTTTCCAAGGATTGTATGGACAGGCCCAGGACTGGAATTAGATATGCACACTGAGACTGAACTGCTCCCTTAAGAAAAAAAGCCAGTCCCTCCAGAGCAGACCTGAGACATGTTAATAGTGGGAAAGCTCATGTTTTAACTGAACCTGACCCTCTAGTGCTTCCAAATCAGCGCTTTCCACAAATACCATTTTTTTATAGTAATGATAAAAACAGACCACCCTCGTTTCTTGCACTTTCAGTGTCAAAATCAGGATAAGAAGGCGCGTGCTACACAGCCCATGCATCCAGGCTGTGTGCTACATATGATAATGTACTCAAGCAATATCGATTTTAGTGTAGCGTGGAAAAGGGGATCTGCCGTCTGAACCGTAGATTATCTGCAGTCTGTGAATGAAAAACTGGAAGACTGCTGAGCAGTAGGTAAGATATGTCTGCTAATAGTTGCTATGTTAATCATTAAAAGGATTGTATGCATGTATTTCAAGAGTTGTGCAGACATGTCTCTATGCAAACATTGCCCAGTGCCAAACCAGCTGTTTTCTAGATACAACTGATGTTGTGTCCAGATTATGTTTATTTATCCCTCATTCTGTGAACCATGTCTTTTTGATTTAACATCGTCATGTCTTTATTGTCTAAGGAGACACTTTCTTATGCATACTTATGCATGCATATTTTTGCAATTACAGTACTGAGGTTTCTGTTTTCATGTTATGTTTTTCTGCCTAATTCGAATATTTAATTAATGACTAACTTAAACAGGCAACTTGTAGTGGAATAATTTATTTGAACACTGGATCATGTATCAAGCTCTATGCATGATACATTGATTGCATACAAATTCCAATTGTTCTATTGTTTTGAAAGAAAGTAAAATGCACAGAATCGCCGCATGTATCATTCTGACAGAAACTTAACTCATTAACAAGAGAAACAAAAGCATAAGTTTACAGAACACAAGAGGTAAGTTGTTGGTTATTTTGTGGACAATATTGTTTAGTGACTCCTGAACTTAAGGGGTTGTATTTCATTTGTATTAAAAAAAAACAAAGACAAAAAAAACCCAACTCTGGTATAGAAGAGATCTATGACTTACATGTTTCTATATACTATCTATCTATCTATCTATCTATCTATCTATCTATCTATCTATCTATATATATATATATATATATATATATATATATATATATATATATATATTATTGGTTATGACAAATCAGAAAAGTAAGTAATCAGATTGCAATCTGTCACACAAGGGGGGTCAGATTTGTTAATTGTAGGTCATTTCAGTTTACAATCATCCAGTGACAAATCAGCAGTCATATTTTTTGTTGTGTCGTGTGATCTGAACTGGGGTTACCTGAAGTTTATATCCAGGATTTCTCGAGCCACCATCAGAATAAAACATGCACATTTACAGCTTCCATGTGGTCAGCTGCCAAGGCTTCTTTTATCAGTGTTCCAGATTCCATTTTCCTTGTGAAACCTGCTCAGATATGCTTCAATGGTTTAGTATAATGGACAGTATCAGGAGACTTATTAGAAAATTTGCCTTTGATATTTACTAACTTGAAATGAACAACTCAGCAATCTAATTCAAAGGTGTTCTTAAATGGTCTATTTCTAGTTTTGTAACATGTTTTAATCTAAATAGGTGTGGCTTTTAAATCTTATATGAATTGAATGAATAGCAATTAAACTGTTTTCTGTTATAACTTCTTTCTCTAAACTCCTTTACTGAACCAAAACTGTTTGCTCTAACTATATAGGTTTCAGTTATGTTTGGCTCACAGTTAGAACTGCAGCTAGGGTCTGTTATCTACATTTGAGGGGTTTTTAATTCAAATTTTGATTCAAATATCCATGGCACACATTTATTCAATATAAGAAACCTTTTCACATACAGTACATTGTACTATGTACTTAGCCTTATGGTATCTGCCATACTATATTGATCACAAAATGAATATATTGAAGTCCTCATTAGCCTTGATTGTGTTTCTGCAATTAGCAAAGACATGGAATTCCAGGTCTGTGTCTGCAGCTGGAGCAAGGCGACAACAGTCAGGGGTTTTAAGATTCATCAAGGGAGAATGAAATGCTTGAGGGAGAAGGAATAAGGGCCTTGCATTGATCAATACTTCTTATGAAGTCAGTGAAATCCAGCGACAGGAAGCAAACCACAGTTTGCAGGATATCAGCACCCCTGTCATAAACTTGAGAATGACTTGCGTGGATACAACTAGTGATGAACCTAATGATCCCTGCGAATCCGGTCAGACAAACCAGCATTAGAGAGAAAAGAACCTCAACGGGCACAAGCCTGAAGTTAAATGGCCAAGAGCTTGTGAGAAAACTGCGCGGACACAGTAAACATGGATCTCTGTTTTACTTTGGAAAGGTTAAATGGAACCGTTGAAAAGAAGGGTAAAGTTGGGTAAAGTCCATTTCCCAGGCCAAGCAGGGAGAATGGATGAGATGGGAAAGTGTGGAACAATGAAAGATCGGCTGGCAAGACCTCTGGACAATGGAACAGAGCAGGATCAGTTTCCTCATCAGATCAACATATGATGTTCTTCCATCACCACAGAACCTAAACCTCTGGGTGAGTGAAGATCCCTCATGTCCTTTATGTTCATCACCTACAACATTAAGGCACATTTTGACAGGATGTAAGGTAGGTCTTAGCCAAGGACGGTTTACTTGGCACCATGACCAGGTGCTGCGATGTTTAGCCTTAGCATTGGAAGACAAGCGTAACCTGACCAATAAGTTGCCAACAGTTCCATCAAAGCATTACACACAAAAGACAATATTTCTCCATCCAGGAGAGCAACCACCAAGAAAAGGTGCTAAAACCAAACCTCGCCCAGGACAACTGAGAAGCTGTTAGAGACTGGATGTTGCTGGCAGATGTTGGTCAACGGTTTATTTTTCCACCTGAGATTGCCACCACTAATCTTCGACCAGACATTGTCTTGTGGTCTGGATCAGCACGCCTTGTTCATCTGGTAGAGTTAACAGTGCCGTGGAAGGATGCTGTGGATGAGACATATGAGAGGAAGAAACTTCGGTATGCTCAACTAGCTGCTGAAGCGGAACAGCGAGGATGGAGAGTCCGACTTTACCCAGTGGAGGTGGGTTGTCAAGGATTTGTGGCACACTCTACAACCCAGTTTCTCAGAGATGTCAGGTTCAGTGGCTAAGAGTTGCATCACACAGTGAAGAACTTATCTGAAGCAGCAAAAGAGAGCAGCAACTGACTGTGGTTGAGACAGAAAGATTCTAGGTGGGGCTCTCAAAAACAATAGAAAGAAAACAATGCTGATATACGGGTTAGTAAGCTGGGCTGCGCTGAGTGGGGGATGGAGGGGGATGATGCTGGGATGCCAGAATCACTGTTGAGCCCTCTTGAGGTGTCGTGGGCTAGTCGACGAAACACAGAGGATGGAAGCTGCCCACTTGAAGACCCCAGGGATGTACCCGACTTAGCTCAATCCAGATGGTTGTCATGCTGATGTGCTGGAGAAACCGCACTGGTGTTTCATTAGTTCAGACAGGAGGGGGCGCTGCTAGATTATAAAATCTATTGAGACGATGAGGCTGAATTCGTCTTATTCTATAATAAATCTAAAGTCAATCAGTGGCAGCAATTTTACAGTGCACAGAGCTGTGTGGATGAAACGCTGCTTCATTTAGTCCTCTGGTACAATGACAGATCAGTTTTCTTGAACATTTTGGTTCTTTTCTTGCACTAATACTGATCTCATCATCTTCTGTCTTAAATATAATTAATTTGTTGGGAGGTTTACAGTAACTGGTCATTTGGCTTGTGAGGTTTGTAAACTACATTACTAGATACAAATTTGTTTATGGCACATTCTGGTTTTCAATCTATTAGCCAGATGCTCTAATAAACTCAATTTCCTCTGCTGGAATAGTCATTTGCTTTTGCCCTTGACTTTTAGTTCTCACTAATTTCTGAATAGATGACAGACTGCTTCACCCTCACAGATATATAATGTACAGTGTTTTTAAGGTAGACATTCCTTTCTCTCTCAGGGCACCACTTATACTAAGTTGATTTCCTCCATTTGGTGCCTGAGGCGAGGAAGAAAGACAGTCTGGTGAATTGTCCTCAGTCTGGAGAAATTTTATCTGATTGTACAGGGGGAAAAATATTCAAAACCCTCATAATTGTCATGCTGAATGAACAAAAAAATAAAACAGAGAATATTTTCCATTACCATTACAATTATTCAAAAAAGACAAACTAAAACTAAATGTACTGTGTATTTGTTGAAGTAAATACTAATAATACAAAACCCCATCAATCTTTCCTGTAGCGCACACAATTGTAATATATGTAGTTTTGAAAGAAACACATATTATATCAAATATGTGTTTTCATTTTAAAACATCTGGTACTACACTAGGTTATGAATGTTCTTATCTTGAGGAAGTCTGTTGCTGATTATTTTCCTATTTCATTTTATCTCAGCAGGGTCTTCAGAGTAGAAACATGTTATTCAATATGTGAAGCAGCTGGCTGGCTAATCCTTGGAAAGAAGGGGATGAAGGGGTGGGGAGCAAGTTAACTCTCCGGGGGAAAACATCAACAAAGTGTAAGACTATATGAAAGTACAGCTTGAACATACAGATTCATTTAACCTAGTAAAGTATAGGACCAAAGATATTTTCTAAAATGAAAAAGTAGGTCTGCTGTAACTGACATTTCTTTCAAAACTACACCTTTCAGAAGGGATGTGTTCAACAGGTAAGGTTTATGGCATTATTTTGTTAGATAGAACTGTTGTTTTTTGTTTTTTTGTTTTCAGCGAGACCATGACAGGCGATAAATTCCCTTTCAAGCAACCTAACTGTACAGCCCCTTGCCATCCAGTCGGACACTCTCTCAGTGCCAGACTGCGTGATGTAGATTAATAAACTGAGGGCACACTATGCTGAAAATTCCAGTAACTGCTGTGGAGCTGGTGACCAACTAAGGGTTCAGAATTCAAACAAATATTCATTAGATTCTTACTGGGCACCAAGCAGTTATTTATAATCCTACACAAGATTTACAGAAAACAGATTAATTTACGCCTGGTTTCACATACCCAGATAAGCACTCATTTCGGACTACACAATGTTAATTTAGGTAAAGTAGTCCAAGCTAATCAGGGTCTGTGAAGCCAGCTGCCACAGAACAAATGGTTGACTTTAGAGTAAAGGGACACATATTTCTTGGACCATCTTAACCAGCTCCTCAACCAGGACCAAACTTCCTTAACCCACACAACCAGCTGGTAAACCAACATATACCAGTTTCCCTCAGGGCAAATTCTTTCAGTTTTGGATATTAGCCGGATTTGAATGAAGGTCTTGGGTGTAAAGGGATCTGGTTACCTGCTGTGCCAGCCGGCTCTCTGTACTGGTGTTTCCAACTTGCATTGTTGAGTATGTGGAACTGATGCAAATGTATCCACTGTTATGACAGGACATCATTGGAGAATGGCATCTCAATGTTTTATTCCTGGTTACATAAGCTAAAATTGAACCCACAACATAAGAAAACGCAATCACCACTAAATAATGTAAAATAAAAAAAACACCATACACACACTAAAAACTTAAATTTATTAAACCAGAAATAACAGCCTTTTGCGGTTTACACGAGAACACAAGCTATAAGCTTACAAACCACATAGCATTCCTTAAAATGATACAAAAAAAACCCCTGACAAATCACAAGATAGACTTTACTAGTATGTATACTTGAATAGAAGGAACAAAAAGAGAAGACATACATAAAAAACAATACAATGAGTTAAACCAAACGTTGGTCAAAACATATCAGTGGCAATATACAGTGGAGATTCAGCAATCAACTATCGTGAACTTTAAGACTTTGCCTTCTGTATGAATGCGAGGCTCAAGCATGTTGCAGCTGATGGAGTTCTGCTGATACAAGCTGTATGCTCTCTTGGAACTGCGGACACAAGCCTTGGCTGGAGCGTGAAAGAGACCCACCTGGATTCTGTTAGCTAAACTGCTCTATCCTGCATTTTAAAATCTGCACACATGTCAGAAAGAGTAATTCAAACTTTCAAAGCCTGTTCTACAATCAAACAACCCACAGATACAAACATACCAAAAAAAAAATAACTAGCAATTGACTCAAGAACACCATCAGAAGCAATAGCACCACAGATAATTAAAAAGCTAATATATACCTACTAACTGACAGCCAGTCAATCAATTTTGCAACTGTATTTCTCTGCCATTTAATATAAAGCCAATCAATACTGTATAGGGTTGAACTTTTAATATGCTTGATGTCTTTTGTTATGCAGGTACAACACTAGAGTAGCTATCTCTTCTAAGAACAACGGGGTGGGGGGGGGGGGGGGGGGGGGGGTTCTGAACGGAGGTGTTAGAAGGTTCTAGGTTAAGACTTAAGAAATGCAAAGTTCAAGGAAATTATAATATTGAGGGATAAGTGGCAAGTCAAATAGATACATAGGTTTATTAAGTGTAAGAAAAAGGATTTGACTAAAGCTTTATATAAGTACAAGGTAGGAATAATACACAACTAGTCAATAACTGTGTTGGCAAAACATTACTGCATCCTTGTATTATAATTACTAAACATATCTAAATACTGTACACTGATCATGCACCTAAAGTTTAATGCCTTTTTGCGAGTGAGTTATTGGGCAAACATCTGTGTATTTCAGAATTTGTGCAACACAAATACTCACACTCATTTGAATGATTTACTTTATCACATGCCACCCTTTAAAATGCCATCGCTCCCATTCAGTCATTAAACAAAACACATGCTATTAAATTACCATTTTCATGCAAGCATTTAACAGAGACATTAATAGAATTATACCATTTTAAGATAAACTGAAGTTAAAATTACACCGAAGCTGTCATTTTTTTTTATATATGGCATTACCGTATGACTTTGAACTGAATCTCTTTTTCCATAACTGTTCAACAAGCACACTGAGATAGTTGTTACAACTGGCATGAAAATAATAATGAACCACAGCTGTAAATGTTTAGTAGAATTTCACAAAACAATTTCACATTAACTGTTAACTTTATTATTATTATTATTATTATTTTAAGTTAAAGCATTACCGTCCTTATGAATAATAATGAAAAGCAAACACAAAACATGGAAAACCAAGTGCTTTACTCCCTGTTGGTTTCGGATTCCAAAACAAGACTGTAACACAAAAGACACCAAATGCTTTAGGGCTGCATAAATCTTTTGGAAGTCATATCAGAGTCTGGGCACATATTTACCGAGTCCTTTTCTCTAGAACAATTTTGTACCATTAATGACATTTCGGAGTTT
The DNA here is from genome assembly GCF_017654505.1 of Polyodon spathula. Taxonomy (NCBI): domain Eukaryota; kingdom Metazoa; phylum Chordata; class Actinopteri; order Acipenseriformes; family Polyodontidae; genus Polyodon; species Polyodon spathula. Next base: position 8,278,504 of record NC_054552.1, read on the forward strand.
GAAGCGCACACAATTTTTTTGTTGAGTGTTTGATTTACTTTTTCTTTGACAGCTTGTGACTTCTAATTTGTCAAAGGCTTGTTGGATTGATTTGAAGACGTGCAAGCAGCTTCATAAGAAAGGGTGAAGTAAACATGCACAGTTGCACGCTGCTGTAACAAAGCTCTCCCACAAACCTGCCCCTGGCTATTAAAAGTATTACTTCAGTAGCTCTAGGAGCAGATTTGCATGCACACATAGTAGGATTTGCAAGGCAAATACCCTTAAATGTTATATTATAGAAGAAATGAGGGAAGGTGCAACATTTTAACTGGAGCAGAATATTGATACAAGCAGGACCACTTTTCTGTATTCTTTCAAAGGCACCTTTTAGGAAAACACTAAATACGGCAACAGAACGACCTTGTTAAAAAAAAAAAAAAAAAAAAAAAAAAAACTAATGGGTTACACATGGAGTGAAAAGCAATGTTCAAATTATTCCATTACGATAGGCACTTTACATATATAGTACATATAAATATAAGAATTCATGAGAAGCTAGGTTTTGCTACGAAAGATTAATAATTTATTATTAAAAGTTACACATTTAACGATTTATTTACTGTTGTACAATTTGTATTAACAAACGTGTTTTTTTTTGTTTTTTTTTTTAAAGATGTGTGTGTCTTAACTGAATATTATATGTACAGTAGCAGCAAACATACACTGTTTTGGTAACTGAATAGAGAGTACAACTTTCAAAAGGACTTCAACTTTTTAAAACTGACAAATAGTACGAGAACTGCATTGTTTTAATTGAACAGTAAAAATGATCTTCACATATAAAAAAGTATAAATGACAGTTATAGCTGTAATTAAAATGCAATACATATATACAGTCCAATAGCTATTTGACACGATTTGGCAGTTTCAAAGCAGAATGGAGAACCACATTATTTCCCAATGAGAATGCACATTAGGCAGAGCTGAAACTCACAAGCCTCTATGCAATGGACTTCCACACAGTCGCTCCTACATTTGCCACATAAAACTGTGGCTAATGCTGTAGGATTGGGTTTCCTATTGGGAACAGTTTATACACAACTTCATTATCAAGATAAAATAAGCAGAGGAAGTTGCACAACATTTGCACATGCAATTGAAATTTGAAAAGGGAATATATTCTCAGATTGAAACATAAAATCTTAGAACATAGCTTCTAGAGCCTGGATTTTAAATGAATATTTTCTTTTACATTAGCATTACATAGTCTGCATCTTTAGGGTGATATACTAGTAATAGAAACAAATAATAATGATCCTTGCATGGATTTATAATAAAAGCAAGTGCTGTGCATTTTTGTTTTTGTATATGCTTTGCATTTCAATGCAATGTAGGATTACATTTTTTTTTTGTAGCGACTGAATTAGAGAAATACCTGAACACAGTACAAAGCAGTTTACTGGTACAGCCATGCACATTGTTTTGAAAAGTAGTTGCTTCTCACCTGGAAGACAAGGCTCCCTGCAGGTTGAGCGGTTTGATCAGAAATGAAATAAACGTATACATTTCTGGTAACGTGAGGGCATTCTTAACCAATATTGCTTTAAAAGTCATTCCATCTCTAATATGCAATTTATAAGGACATTTAAATGAACAGACCGAATCAAAAAATGTATGTCATAGGAATGATTGCAGTAGGATTACTGTATGTCTAAGTGAACGCTTTAACATGTAACATATGGACTGTGAATGGGAGAAGTAATTACAAATATTACCATTGTTTGGGTATGAATTATATGCAGATTATACTCCACCATTGTGTATTTAGAAGTCTATCTTACTGTTATATTACAGTAGCATACAACCTTACTGCAGTACATTAATGTGTTGGTCTTTTAGACTGACTGCATATCAAATTATTGCACTGCAATTTGATCCATTCCCGAGTTAGTGGCAGTTTAAAACCGTGCATCATTTGTATACAATTAAGGCTTGCAGAAAAACATGGAACGGCTCAAATTGCTATGCAATTGCATACAAATGTATCCCATTTTATTTGATCTGGAGTTTGAAAATAACCAAAATCAGTGTTTTTTTTTTTTTTTGTTTACCTTCATACTCTAGTATCATGACTGCCTTATTGTGTGTGTTGAACATCTGATAGCACGGCACACAGGTGACAATTCATTAAAAACAAAAAAATATATAAATATTTTTCTACTGTACAAAATTTCACATGTCCAGAATTATTCTTGCAGTACTGTACAACCCCCCCACCCCCCAAAAAAGCTAAAACTCCCCACAACAAATGGCCTCCGCCTAGCATTTATAAAATAGAATTATCTTATTTGTTCATATTTAAAATTATTTACAGAGGCAGATAGAGAAGTCCTTGTGGGGAGGTCATGAGGAGTCTGTACAAGGGGAGGGCGGTGGGGGGCACAGATGGAAGTAGCTGCGCTCTGTGGAGGGAGAGGGGGGGCAGCTCTCCTCCGCAGACATGTACTGGCTCCGAGGGGTGGGGGGCGGAGGGTAGGGGTCTGAGTCCGAGTTCAGATCAATGTAGTACTTGTTTGTCTTCCATCGACTGGTGGTGTAGTCGCTGTCACACACGTCAGTGCTGCAGGGTGTGGTGGGGGGCGCAATGCCTTGCATTAGGTAGGGCCTAGAAAAGAGACATTGAAAAGGAAAGACAGAATTCATGGTGCTATTTCCTTTCTAGCTTCCTATTCCAGGCAATACAATGACACTGATGGCAAGCAAATACTTTTGTATTAAGAATATTGAATTCTAGCCATACAAACATGGTATTTAGATCATGCTACACAGTGATGTTATGTGCAAAAAAATAACATATGTATATAACGAAGTAGATAAGTAATTGATAAACTGATAACTCACTAGTTTAATAACTGGCTACAATGTTTTAGCTTCCGCCTTAGCATGGAAGAAATAGTGACGTCGACTGATGTTGTTCTTTCATTTCTAGTGATTGATGAGTATCCTGTTGGATAAAGAGCTGTTTGCTAATTTTTTAATTCTATGTAGTATGTACTTGTATACTGTGTGTGTGTTGTGTCTATATACACACACACACACACACACACACACACTGGATCACATTTTGGAATCCATCTTATACTCATTGAAAACCAAATGACAGAATAACTGGGTGAATCACATCCACATTAAGCAACACAGCTGAACAGACACAGAGCCTGACCTAAGGAATATAATTTTCTTTATTCAGCTGTTAAAGGTAAATTCATACATTTTTTTTGTTTTCCACAACTTGGACTGGCCATATAAAAACAGAATACTACATGAAGGCACATGGAGTGCTGTATACATTTCATTTAAAACAGCCCATCCAGCCAGGTATGATCCTTTGATAAGTAACAGCAGCTGGTTATTGCTGGAGACACTTACCTGTATGATCTGGTAGTTGAGGGACTATTGGAAGAGTAAAACATTTCAGTATTGTACAGGGAACGATCGGTAGCTGGGGATGGAGGTGGGTTCAAAATCTGAAAAATAAGGAAGAAATAAGGATGAGGAATGACAAAGGACAGTTTGTTTGTCATGAGAAACACCACACAGCACATTTACTAAAGCGAGTTGTAGGCCTCCACAATGGGATTCTCTATGCCTCTCCCACTGCTTCTCCCCAGCTTACTTGAGGGTAGAAGGTTCCTTTAGTACTGGAGGAGCTGCTGGATGATGCTCCAGTCACATGGTTCCTATCATACAGAGGGGCGCCGCTGCCACTGCTCCCCATCAGACTCATAGAACTCATCATGGACTTCCCACATGGGATCCCTGCACAGAACAGTATGGGGGTCATTACATCAGCACTCTTATTAAACACTCTTATGAACCAGACAGGTCAACACATTTCATTGAAGAAGATTCATATTATTTATTTAGAATAAAATTGCCTTTTTATACATTACAACTTGTAAAAATAAATAAATAAATAAATAGGAGTCTTGCACTAATTATGAAAATGACATGAATCCACATTTTTCTATAGCAACTTACTAATAGCTTTGCTAAACAGCAAGAGTCACAGCAATATGACGTAACTATATAACTGTTCATGAATTTCTAATAAGGGAGTCAGTTTCAAATGCTTTTTAATTTGGATAACTGGATAACACAACACAAGAGCCATCTCACAGATTACTTTGGATTGACTATACGTTTAATGCAGGAGATTTATTTTTTGTACTGTGCTAAGAGCACCGATTCTTATTGTTCTGTTGAGAATCAACAGCTATTAAAAAAAACATTAAAAGCAGTGCTATTCTGGTTGTAGTAATCCATAACACATTACCAGCAGGGTTCCTTACCAGTGAAAGTGCCATGCTGGGAACTTCCTGGGGCTATGAAATTAAGAGGGACGTGGGGAGTCCCGCTGATATATTCATGAGGAAACGGTCCATTGGGTCCTTTGTAGCGACGACACACCACTCGCTGGCACACGAAATACATGGCTCCTATGACGAACAGCGACAGTATGATCCCAATGACAGGCCCAATGGTGCTGCTGTGAGTCTGGAGTTCAGTCTCTGTGTTCAACTCTGCAAAGACACAAAAGAAACAGTTTTCAAAACACAGACGCATCAGGAAAACAGGTAAGGTCAATACGGATTAAAATGCCCTGTAAATATGAACAACACAGCACTAGATAGTGTCTGTATTCATTTTGTTTATCACAGATGGTGAAGGAGGGCACTAATCCAAAGCGAGCAGTCCTCTTTATACGGGCAATATTCTTTCAGTCATTCTGACTACAGAAGTACTAACAAACGAGTTTTAGTTGCTCAGAAAAAAAAGTACAGGGGACGGCTACTCTGGTTGTTTATTAAGTTAACATTTTATGCAAAGAAAATGACTGCCAACACTAGCTATTTTTGTTTTAGTTCAGTTTAGCACCGTCAAGGGTTTTGTATATTTGTTTCATTTCTGTTCGATTTTTTTGCATTTGTAATGGTTGTAGTGTTTTGTATTTGATTCTGTATTATTTTGTAACTAGGACCCCAGTGGAAACGAAACCTGGTCATAGTGGGCTTTCCTTCCTGTTAAATCTTATAACAAAAAATAAAAAAAATATGCTGTGAATGTCCTGAGTTCAACCGAGTAGTTTGTTGCCAGTTTAATGACTGAATTCCTGTCTGAATTGCCTTTGAAACTTGCTTCACAATTGCTGGCATATATAAGGCTGGATTCTCAAAGTTATTTACTCTGACTTGTCAGTGCAATTTGTTTTTGAAAGGAACATTTATAAAAATGAAAAATAAACAGATATAGATGATTCATAAGCCCCTACAATATATTTTTTTCTGTTTTTTGCCACCTAATAAAAACACGATGCTGATAATTTGCAGTAAACAGCTCCGAGAATCTGGCCCACAGTGTGGAGAGAAAGCTCACCACAGAGCATCTCGTCTGATCCATCGCTGCAGTCTGGGAAGGAATCGCACTGCTGTTTCACCAGGATGCACTGGCTGGTGCCGCAGCGGAACTGGTTTGGGCGGCAGATCGCTGCAATGACAAACGGACAGCACTTTATAATCCTCACCCATCACACTTTGCACAGATTAAATTCCAGTCACCTTCATTTAAAGCCTTAAGACAAGACACAGACCTGCTGTGTACGCAAAATGAACAACAAACCGAAAGAAATCAATCTGCTCCAACTGTCAAACTAGCACATCGTAAACCATGGGCAAATATTTTCTGTAATTCTGGTCCAGGCCCTCACAGGCTGATCCAGGCAACAATAAAAACGCAGGGTCTGAGAAATGATTCTTGCAGACCTGCACAGTAGCTGGTTACTTTCCAGTTGTTTTTTAAAAGTCTTCCCAAATGATACTGTATTTCCAGTCTATAGCCATTCTACAGGCAGAACAATGTTAACCCTTTAGTGCTGAGCACAGTTTTTATCATTTGTGTTAGGCTAAGAATATACCCGAGATATTTAATGGTTAATTGGTATTTAATGGTTAACTGGTTGATTTGGGTTGATTGTTGATCAATTTTTCTCAGCAAAAAAAAAAAAAAAAAAAAAAAAAAAAAAAAAAACATTGAAGGTACCAAAGCATGAGACATAAAATACTTTGTTAACTTCCTCTCTAGTTATGGGAGAAAGACACCCAAGAGCATGATTTGAAGCAGCCTTCAGAACACAAAAACGTTGTGCTTGAACCCCCACAGTACATTTGAGAACCGTTGCTAAGCGGAGGTAAACATTCAAGCATATGTTATTGAAGACTCACTGTCACAGTTCTGCTCATCAGACTTATCCTGACAGTCGATCTCCCCGTTGCAGCGCAGCCGGGACTCTATGCACTGTCCCTTCTCACACTGGAACTGGTTGGCTGAGCAGAGCGGGCAGTTTTCCTCGTCGCTGTGGTCGTCACACTCAAGAAAGCCGTCGCAGCGCCAAGCCATGGGGATACAGTCGATCTCCCCAGTGGAGCAGGCAAACTGATCAGGGGAACATGTCGGGGGTTCTGCAGGAGAAAGGCACAGTATTAGATGGGATGTCACATGACCAAGAGGCTGTCAAACTTAAAGAAACCAGCAGAGAAATGTTTCAGTATTTTGCAGTCACTGAATGTGTTTGGTCTACTTATTACGGATGAACAATGCTTCCCTGCTTATGGTGGACCTACCATAGTTCAAATCATACCTTGTTTGTAAACACCAAACTAACACTTGACGTTTTCTTATTTTGTGAGAACTCCAAACATTTCACATTCATTCCAAAATAAACTGATGATTGGCAGCAAGAATAAAAAAAGTAAACTGGCCACTGCATTCTCTGTTCAAATCAATAAACACTCCCACAACTAAAAAAGAACTGGACATTTATTCCAAAGGGCCCCTAGCATTCCTTTTTGTTTCCTATGGTGACTGCTGTTACATTTCTTTTCAGACATTCAAGTCCCATATCATTTGATTAAATGTTCTTGGTCATTACCACTAGAGAACGAAAAAGCAACAGCCATTCATATTTGACACTAGATTATAACCGGAAAGCCCACAGTTCGCTTAACTAATTCATGATTTGACCAATTATTAAGTATGCCAAAAGTTCCCCTTTAATGTCCAAGGTTACCCACTGAAAAGTGCTCAATTCCTATTCTTGCACTAGTCAATCTTTTCAAGTTTTGTAAAAACTGCTATTTGTGAACCAAACACATTTAATAAACTATCAGTACTATATTTTTCATATAATCTTTGCAGTTGTATTTCAAGACTGTTTTAGCAAAGTGCGTCAGGGGTACTTTAACATTTTCAGTAATTTTGTTTTGACTCCCCTTTCTCCTTTCATTTGTCTGTAAGTAAGCATGTACTGGTGGAGGATCTGTTAATAAGTTTACATGCACACAGCCTTTTGTGATTATTTTTGTTAAACCCCTGATTAGACTCTGCATATAAACAGGGTAATTCACTGACTACAATCAAATTAAATTAACTCTTTCATTGCCGACACGGCACTTCCTCTCTAGTTTCATTGTGCCTTTGTGTGGAAGCCTGTGGGTTCTCTCCTATCACTACCTTCACAGCATCAGTATACTAGTAGTCGTGCCAGAGTTCCACCATTTCTTATCATCTCCATCCCTCGGTCTGCAGTTAGAAATATTTCGGCAGGTGACCGTTATACAGTTTTCAAGGTTTCATTTGAAAGTTACCCAGGGGGTGGTTGGGGACATTAATACTAATAGAAAAATACCCTGTATTTACTCCTTTGACCTGTCATAAGCAAAAACATTGAAAAAAATCTTGCAGGGCAGACAGTTTCATATCAAGATTAATGATGTTTTGAGTTTGCTAGATGACATAGAAAAAAATGACCAAATGCTTTTTGGAACAAGCCGATTATAAAATTAAAGCCAAAAAAGGCCACAGGGGTATGTCAGAGAGTGAGGAAGTGACAATCCTGGATGTGGACTGTTGATTGAAATCCTGGCCATTACATTACCTCCACAGGTAAGAAGATTCTGCAGCAGCACCAGGTGGACTGGGCAGGAGCATCGGGGGGTCCCGTCACCCTTCGCAATGCAGATGTGTGAGCAGCCTCCGTTGTCACGGGAACATGGGTGTGCAGCTGGAACAATGACAATCAATACAGGGCTTTCTGATCGCTGTGCTACATTTAATAAATGAGCATGAATGCAACAGAGTGTACTACTGGGTACAAACTCTAGTTATACTGGTTTTTGCATGAAGACAAAATATATTGTACTAATAAAAAGACTGGACATATTACTGCACTACTCTCAATTTTAAAATGGCAGACAATGCAATATGAAGACATTCCGAATACATTATTGAATTCCTCTTTCAGAAAGCCAGTTACAAGATTCAGGGACTCGCATACTTTTGTGATGTTATCCTGTTTATCCTTCAGGCACACAATGGTCAATCCAGCAATTGGAATTATGAAGCGCTGGTGCTACACACTATTAATACCCCTTGAATTCACTTACAGAACTCATCTGTGTCGATCTCTTCCACTGCGTGGATCCCAGTAAGATGCACTATCCTCCCCTGGATCCTGGTTCTCTTATCGCCGTTGATTTTGTCCACACGCTCAATCATCTGCTGCTGCCTGTCTATCCAGTACAGGTGCTCCCCCAGCACTGTCAGCCCTGTGGGCTGGAGGATATTTGAATCCTGCAGAGTAATCCTGTTTGCTCCTGTTGAAACAAACATCAGAAACTCCACTGAGCAAAGCCTCTCCAGCCATGGGTTTGTTATAGTAAACAATAGCTAACAGTCATTTCCTGCTTTGTCTACAATAACCGGCGCCACTATAGTGAACTTTCAGTGAAAGAACTGAGAAATAAGTCAGAAAAAATAACGTCAAGTTTCCCATTTCTCCCCTGTTAATCATTTTTGGCTTGCTATCTATGAAGAATCGCTGTGACTTTGATCTGGATGAGAAATCAAAGCCATCATCGTGGATATGAGGTCAGTGAAGTAGAGGAGATGCCAAAGAGCTTTGCTCATGTAAAAGAGTAAACAGATTTCTGCCCACTTTGAAGTATGCAACGTTCAACATTAGTAATAAACGTCTTCCACTACACAAAATTACAAAGACATTAGAGTAAAGAAAAGCATATCACCATGAGCTTAATGTATGTCTAATAATGGGGATGTGGCAGAACATAAAGAAAACAGACAAAAGAACATAAGAAAGAAAAGTTTGAGAATGAGAAGAGGCCGTTCAGCCCATAAACGATCAGCCGTTTCTAGCACACTACTTACTAAGGGGATCTGATTTAATAAAACACAGTTACCACTGTGTGCCATACGTATGAAGTGATTTGATAAATGGGCAGTAATGTTGAAAAGGGTCTTCCCCCACACACTAACAGGTAAGCACAATGCAGTGGTGTCATGCTAATGTATTATCCATATATTTCTGTCTAAAGAATATATACATTCGGTATAAGGGGAAACTGCTCCTGAGGCTACGAACATCAAACCTTTTTACTGTCTTTGTCTGAAGAATAAATTGGTGTCTACAGCTGCCTAATTAGAAAACAGATTGAATTACATTTTCTTTTGATGTTCTCTATAATCCACAGCAAACCCCCTTTTCGTCTTATTTGGAAGGAAGTTTTTTTTTTAATTTTATTTATTTTTTTTGCCATTACTGATTAAGTGAAATACCTTGATTAGCTTAACTAAAAACTTTTGGAGTTTACAATTTCAAAAGAACCCTCTGAGTTATGCTCACACTGTGTTGCCGCTATAACACAAATAGCGCCTTATTTTCTTGACACGGTTTTGCAATTGACATATGCATTTCATACACAGTGCACTTGGTAAGGTAAGGAAATTGCTTTTTATAAAATTACGGAACAAAAATCACTGGTAAGATCAAGGATTTTTCCCTAGACATTGGGCGTGTACACTACTGGTCTAGGAATGATGTTATTAATGTACAGGTCCAAACTTTCAGGCTAAGGCACTCAGAAAACTTCAAAAGCTGTCGTTTCAATGATCAGATCAAAGCAAATCCTAATTTCTTGGACTAAGTGATATTTTTCTATAATTTTATCAAATGGGTTCAATTCCTTACACTTATTAAACAGACCGTTTCAATATTTTAGGTAATACTGTTACAGCAGGAAATTGTACAGAGATGGAAGGGTGAAGCAGGAAAGGGCATCTTAAAATCACGCTGCAGCTGTTTAATCTCCTCTGGAGATGAATTTGTCATTCGATAACCAAGGAATCTCCATGACGTACACACACACACAAGTACACACATACACAAGTTTGAAATAACAGCTTCATAGCTGTTGCCTCTCAGATGTTACCAGTACAATAATTACAATAAATACAATAATTAATAAGTTGTCTTTGCTGAAGTGCTTTAGTGCATCATTTAACATGCTCTACACAGTCAAATATCTGAAAGTCTATGAAGGTGATTGTCATTTTTTATTTCTTTTGCAATTTGAAAGGGTTTCCTTGTCCTTCTTACGTCCTTCTTGGGTCAGTAAATCTTGAAAATCCAGCCTCCATTAACCCAGTTACTATATTGAACTGCCTATTTCACTGAATGTTTTAGGGGTCAAATATGGTATAAACCTAGAAGAAATACGTTCTGAAATAGTTATTTTATTGTTTTTCAAATATTTGCATTGATTCATCAAAAATAAAAAAAAAGCCAATGGTGGAATATATAGTAATGCTAAAAGAAACAATTATTTGTCAAACATTTACACCAGATGTCTTTCTAAAACAAAGACTGAGAAAGATTTCTAGTCTGAACATTTGCCAAAAATAATTTAACATTTTCTTTTTTTTCCTTTGACGGTGAATCCCAGTAATAAACTGGTTTGGTAATTTGGAACCTACCAGACAAGTCACTGCTCTCGATGCGTTTGAGATCTGCATCCACCCAGAACAGCTTCCCCAGCGTGTTGTCGATTGCCAGAGCGACAGGTCGAATGAGTCCTGTAGTGAACAGCACCTCCCGCTCAGTCCCATCCAGGGAAGCGCGCTCTATTTTAGCAGACCTCTCTTGCATGTTTGTGAAGTACATGTACCTGTTCATCACAAAGTCAAGGGGTTAGCCAAAAAATAAACATGCTATATTATTGTTACTATTGTAATACTAAGCACTGCAATCACAAACTCCTACAACAGTACTGTATTCACTTCTTCAGCTTATAATAACTGACCAATGTATATTAAAAAACAGCAGTTTTAATGTAACCTGACTCAGGGTTCCTATTTATTTGAACAAAGTTAAAGGTTTCCCGGTATGAAGATAATGTTGAGATCTGATAAACCGGCCACACATTGTTGCTTCTTGTGATTGTATTAACAACGAAATAAATTTTATACTAGTCTACTGCAGAATAGTGCAGCTCTATTTTCCCAATATCTTCCCTATTGCTGGTATAAATCTTACCTATTTTTCCTATGGTGGCCTAATTCTTCCAACATTTATGTGTAAAGACCTTCTCCAAATGTGGTGTTGCAATAAAAATAATCAAAATATTTAAATGAATGCCATATATTTGTCTATACCATATTCAGACTACTTTGCCTGTAGGATAGGATTACGAATGAATTTAAAAGCTGTTCTAGTCTGCATTACTGTATACACAGTTCTCTGCTTCAATCATAGATTTGCTGTTACAATCGCAAAACAATTACAAATTCAATTTAACTGCCTACAGCTGGCAACTTCCAAACAGAAGTTGTTCTGCAGTACTCGTTTGGTTTTCTAAAAATCATTTTTAAATCATCTGTTTGTAATCAGATTGTGCTTCTTTGTAAATGTTAAAACCAGCAGGGTTGGATCGCACTGTAGATCTTTTAATATCAGTCATATAAACCCCGAACTGGGTCTGTCAGTGTTGATTCATCAATGCACTTGTGATGCTGGTGTTATTGACGGAAAACTTGGCAAGCCTGGCATCCAAAAATAAGAACAACTTTCTAAATGTTTAAGACACCGAACAAAATAAATACTTTCACAGAAAAAAATTAAACCGGTCTGCCAACTAACCTCTTATTCTAAATATCACCAGTCTTTCTCTTGGGCCTGTGTTCTGTTTTTTTTTATTATATCAAGTAAAAAAAAAAAAAAAAAAAAAGAATGAACTGTCTGCTGCAATTATCTGCATATTTGTTGGTCAATTCCAAGCAATTTCAAGTGCATTATAGAGAATGTAATGCTTGCTGTTAAGAAGATTCTGTGCTTCAGGCAATAGTAAACATATGACTATTAGTAAGTTGTCCTGTAAAAATAAAACCATCACAATTCTGTTTTAATGTATTGGAGGAACTACTGATACAAAAACAGCAATAGTTCATTACACCATAATAATCACAGCTGCCCATCTGCTGCACACATGGCTTCAAAACCGATTTTCAGCAATTTAAAAAATACTGGCAGGCTGATGAAAAGGCGAGCTCCCAATCCCATTACTCACCTGACAATAATACCTTATGTGCATCACTACTGAATGCCACACCACAGGGAACTGACTTCATACCTAGGGTATGACACTTCGTTGTTCTGTATCAGACAGGACGTTGCAAAGATACATAAGCAATGGTTCCAAGTGGGGATCAGCAAAACAAACAAACAAAAAAAAAATCAATCTGTGACAAAGACATAAAACAGAGTGACAAAGTCCAGGGTTGATTTTGTCTTTACACACAAAGTGATAATTTTTTTGTTGTCCATGAAGAACCATCATGTTTTTATGGATTAATCATTGCCTTTGCTTTGTGGATCTAAATTGAAAGCTTACTAGAGCCTTTACTGGGAAGTCACTGCTGCTGCAAGCTGGCCATAGAAATGCGTTAATACACTTTGTAGTGATGCTCTACCAATTGCTGGTTGCATAACCCTGTATCGAGCACACGAAGGACCGCACTTCTTACCCTCTTTCCGCATTCATCACAAGGGCTCTTGGTCGATCGTGCTCCCCGCGCAACACCACTCCTATGCCTTTCCCGTCCAGTCTGTTCACGTTGATGGTGTTGGTGGCTTCACACGTCCAGTAGACAGTCCGACTGAAAATGTCAATGCTCAGATCGTGGGGCTGCTTCTCAGGGTTCTGAATATGGTTGGTTGCAGAGACCACTACAAATGGCTAAAGGAGAAAACACATAGCCGTTAGTGTAGCTAGCTACTGTACAAAAACTAAAAGGGGGCTACTTCTAAGACAACTTAAACATACAGAAAAAACTGTTTCTTATTAAGCATGGTTTCTGGCATAAGAACTGAAATCTTGTAAGTATTAATCAACTCTTGACTTGTAACTACATGATTCAGTATACTTTTAACATTTATTAAGATTAATAAACTGTCTTTGAAGGAGAAATATTATCTTACCATTTTACATGTAAAGTGATAAGATATTGCAGCAGTCTTACTTTAGCAACAGCTTGCGAAACGATTTACACATATCTGGGTCAGCCAGATTACATTATCGTAATATGCACACGAAACTGATCAGAAAGGAAATCACATAGGTACACATCATTGAATATTAAGAATATATTCTGTGTTTATGAAAACCAAATGGCACGTTTCATATGGGAATGACTGAATTTGAAACAGAAAGTAAGTTTACATCAGAGCTGAGATCAGATAACATCTAACAAACTTTTCGGAAGTCGATAGCTTTGAGATTCAAGGCCTTGGTCTCTCGGCTGGTCATTCTAAACATCTTGTGCTTTGTCTCTGACCTGTGACCCATCATCCCTTGCTCTCTTGACAATGTTCTGCCTCCCATCCACCCAGTAAATAACGTTGTCCAGAGGGTCGTAGCTGATGGCCCGGACGTTGCGCAGTCCGTGGATAGGGAGGATGATGTCTGGGCTCTGCTCGTCCAACACCATGCGACTGATCGCTGACTTCTGACTGAACAGGAGGAAGCTGGAAGGGGCTGAAGCAAATTTAAAAGTGTTAACAGGAAGCTTTCAAAATTACCACTGTTTATCTGAACTGCACTAGATTGTTGAGGTACATTTTCAATGGTGCTGCTGTAAACAATTTGCAGGAAAATTGCCACACACACAGAGTATATAAAATAATTGATCTTCATTCCACTCTACACCATTAAGGGCCACTCTGCTACCTAGACCCATAAACCCTGCAATAATCAGTACTTGGACTCAAGAATTCAGATGCTTTGTGTGTTTTAAAAACCCTCAGATTCCATCTGGGCAAAAGCCAAACAACTGGTTTTGATATAACAAGTCCACCTATTCTCAGACAGTGCTGGAATGCAGAGAATTGCCCAGCATCGTGACTCTGTGCCTTTCAGACTCCCAACCAACCTGCGAGGAAATGTGGCAAACTATAGAAGAGGGGGGTTCAAATGTCAGCCAGCAGACATTCCACTCCACACACTTTCACAACTGTATTTTCTGTCAACCCATTTTCATCTCTTTCAAAAGGGTGGTGTTTCCTGCAGAAAGGGTTGGTTTTCTTTTCCCAAGACAACACACAGGAAAAACTAATGGGTATTTGTGTTCTCCTTCTAGTCACAGTATCACCCTAAACTTTAAAAGCATTTTATTTCATATCTACAGATTCAGAAAGCATATGGACAATCTGCGAGAAATTTAAAGTGCAGATAGTTTTGATGTGTGGTGCAGATAGTCAACAGGGTGTGGCAGCCCAATTTAACAGAACACATACTAATATGCATAATATATGATACTGCTTAGGTTGTCTGACTTCTGAGACACACTGTATAAGAACAAAACTATATAAGAAACGAGGTTTGTCATCAGGGTTGAAAGTGGGGTTAGTCTACTTGACCTAGTTGCTTATACTGTAAGTTTTCCATTATACCAGCTTAAAAAACATGCAATAGGAAAATACATTTAAAAATGCAATGGATCTGTCATCTTAAAAGCACTTACAGCTACAGTTCCTGCCATTGCTGTCGAGAGTGTAATGTGACGCACATCCACACTTGTATCCCTCAGGTACAGCCAGACAAAGGTGGGCGCACTGCCCATTATTCTGCACACATTCGTTGGAGCCGTCCTGGCGGGAGGAGTGGAACACTAAAATATCCATAACGTAGTCCAGATGCCCCTGGATTACCGTGCGGTTCTGCCCATTGGTCTTGTCAGCTCGTTCGATGCTGCGCAGGTTCCAGTCGGTCCAATAGATATAGTCTCGGTACTGGGTAAGCCCAAATGGATGGGGGAGATCATCTGCAATAACTTCCCTTTGCAGCCCTATTTCCAGTGAAGACAAAATACAGTTGGTTTATTCAGCATAGTATATATATTTTTTTTTAATAGCAATCCAAATCTGCCACAGTTAGACCTTATGCAGGGTAAGAAATTCAGGGAGCTTTGTCAGTGAAAATTTATACACTCTGCCACAATCAACTTTTGCAGTGCACTGGCAAAGCAATAAAATAAAAAGAGTAATTTAATTACGCTTTTTCTATGGTGCAAGTTGATATACAGTACAGCATTTGAGAACCCATGCTGAACACAGAGCAGATATATTAAATAAAAAGAATAAAAAAAGACAACCAAAACCAGTTTGTAACAGTTAAAGAGAAGAAAATACATCTCAATCTGGAGCTTAAAATACAGTTCAGTTTTGGAAGGTTTCCAATTGTACAACAGGGATGGAAATATTACTCCTAACGTATATCATTTTAACCAATTCCAGATCTTAATATGAGCTTGTTGGTAAGAAGCTCAGGTGTGTCTTATTACACTCATAGTAAGACCAGGAATGAACAAACTGCTGTACAATAGGACTCTTTGGTCCATCCCTGTAGAAAACAGAGCTACTTTTGAGGGCTCTGTCAAGACCATCAAGCTCACATTTCGAACGCAGGCCTCCATGGGTGTGAAACTGAAGCCATGGCAACACTCACTGGAGACACATTTATGTGGCCTAATACAAAGCTGGAGTAACATCTAAACAGAAAGTCGTATTGCAAAAAGCTTTTGCTTGGTTGTTTTAAAAAGTCCCTCAATACTCGCAAAATAAAAAGAAACTGAGCGCACCTAGCATGCTGGAGGACTCAATCATGCAAGTGTCCAAGTCAGTCCAATACAGCCTCAGGTCACTGTAGTCAATAGTAAGCCCATTGGCTCGTCCCACTTTATCAACCAGAGTGATGCTGTTGGCGCCATCCATGTGCGCTCTCACTATCCTGGGTTTACCTCCCCACTCAGTCCAGTACATGAAACTGCCAAGAGAAGCAGAAACAGAACATTACAAGACTGCACATACCTTCTCTTTTAAAGCAGAGTACTCAATTAGAAATACTTCACAGATGATCCATCAATAAGAATTGTTAAAAGCTATTAGTAGCACATACAAACTGTATTAATATTGTTGAAGAAGACAAGATAGCCACTTGCACTACAATTGGAAACTTGTCAATTGTAGCGTGTCAAATCTTTCTTGTAATGGATTAGTGGCATGTTTCAAAACACTGCCTTTCTATTAGTATTATTACAGATTTCTATTTGTTATTCTTGTATTTCAAAAACATTTTGGGCAAATGAACACCTGTTAATATTACAAAGCTTTAAACTAAATACAAAAATGTGTATATTTCTAATGTTGTAACATCAAGACGAGAAACAAACACTAGAGAAATATCTTTATTTAGATCTATAAGAATCCGAACTGAAATATGAACGCTGCCTTTAAAAACCACACCAAGACCCTCTTACCCATTGGCTGGGTCAAGCGCCAGAGATCGAGGGTTGTCCAAGTCTTTCCACACAAGCACCTGGCGGTACTGTCCATCTAGACGGGCCATCTCGATCCGGTTAGTGCCCGTGTCGGCCCAGTAAAGGTTCTTTCCCATCCAATCCACCGCCATGCCCTCAGGGTAGTCCAGTCCAAACTCAATCACATGCTCAACAGAGCTGCCATTCATGAAGGCACGACTTATAGTCTGAAAGAAATTAAAAGGCATGTTTTCTCAAGGTCAGTTCAGTACCAATTTAGGAGATTTTAAACACAAGTAACGTGCATGATTTAAAGCTATGCTGATACAATTCGATACTTGAGAAATTCGGGTAATTCATAGTTAGGCCATGTATTGTACTGTACTGTGTGAAGGCCCTTCAAGACTTTACTTTTATTTTATTTGTATGTAAAGATATCAGCAAAATAAAAAGAGACAACTGAACCGTGCCCATATAAACATAACCCTGGAGACAAATTAAGTTTTTAAATGAAGTACATCCAGTACCTTCAAACTGACATCAGTCCAATAGATCCTATTATCAGACACTTCGAAATCCAGAGCAGAAGCCTCTTTGACTCCGGGGAGAGGAATGGCAACGTCGTTATTGTGGGTTCCCAGAGATATCCTCCGAATGTCCGCTCTGCTGGTGAACAGCAGGAAGGCTTCAGGCACAATGCAGGTCTTCATGTCGCCCAGAAGCTCCAGACCCATTGGACAGGCACACTGTGGACCCTGTGGCCTGAAGAAACACAGGTGGCTGCAATCTCCATTGCTGTCCGCACAAGGGTTAGTTCCTACAGAAAAAATAAAAAATAAAAATAAAGCGTTACTATACAACATTTACAAACAGGAATTTTAAACTGGTAATCTTTATAGCACTCTGGGTATCAGCATGCATCGTACGGCACCCTTGAAGATATTCTATGCCAATGGCAGGTTCTTACCAAATGCTTTAGTCACCCGTGTTGCTTTAAGGCCCATAAGATCCGGCAGCTGGTCTATGATGATCTCTCTTATGCCTTTGGTCTTATGGACACGTTCAATGCTCCTTCTCTGCCAGTCAGTCCAGTAGATGTAATCACCCAGCAATGTAAACCCAAATATATGAGGCAGTTTATCTTCTAAAAGCGTCCTCCGGTCAGTGCCATCAATATTTATCACCTGTAAGAAATAAAGGGCGAGATTAGAACAACTTTTCAGAACAATTATTGCAAACAGGAGGTTTAGGTGTAACAGGACAGAAGCTGGTAGTGAACCGACGATCTGCAAACGAGCACCTAAACCACAATGCAAAAGAGCTGGTCTTGTCTGTATTCACGGTTTTAGGGCCAGGAGTGTTTACACAGTTTAAACATTTTTACATTTTAGCCGAGTGTTTTTTGTTTGACTTGACAACTGAACATGCACAAAAAAACAAAAACAAAAAAAAACAACCCAGCAACCTCACACCGAGTACAAATCGCCAAGTCTCTAAAACTGGATTTGCCAGCGAGAAAACATCTTGCAAAACGTTTGCCAGAGCACTTCTTGTTTAACATTTTCCTGCCTAATAAAACAGCCTGCTAGTTTGGTGTGCTGTCAAATTATAGAAGGTTTCATAAACTTTGGTTTTGAAGTGTTCATGCTCTGAAAGATTTACTTTATTTTTCTTTAAAGTCCTATCTGACAGAAAAAAAAAACCTATTGATTTACTTTGGAAGTGCTTCCTGCCAGAAAAGTAATGACTAACATATATGCAGACGTGACGGCGATACAGCCGTCTAGCTTGTTCAAATAGATATCCCACTGTGCCGAGAGGACGAGCACTACACCCTGGAGAGTCTAATGGCACAAACACAGTGTACTGATGTTACTTTCACAGGAAAACACAGCAACACAGGTTTATTGTAATGTGAAGCGCTATGCAGATGAACTAACCTAATACACAGTGTATTTAACTGTGTCAACAGTGAGTGATGGTGCTCAATATTTCTGTAGTACTGGGGAATCTCCCTAGATTGCTTCCCCAAGTATTTTCTGTGGTTATCCTGGGATTACGCTGAAAAGTGGTTGATTTCGTCTGTAAAAATACAGCTGTGGTTTATCCAGGCGGGGTATGGGTAGATGAATTTGAACCCTATGTAACTTTACAGCCCAAGGGTAACTATTAAAGTATTAGTTTTAGATTAGTTCTGCTGTTTTGAATGGAGTTTCCTTTCTTATACTACTAGAGCAGTCTTCTGTGCCGAGTGGAGTTACACAGGTCTGTAATGATACCACTTTATTTATTTATTTATTTATTTATTTATTTATAAACTTTTCTATGGATTTATTGTTTTATTTGTTTTTGGTTAATTATAGATTTAGTGAAAAATGTTTGCTGTGAACATCTGTTTCCTCTTAATTCTCTACAGCTTCAGGTCATTGTTGTTCTGGTGGGGACAGATACGAATTGCTGAATTGAATTGAAAGTTTTCATCAGCTTTATGTTCTCTGGGGCATTTTGTTTCATAGAATTGTGTTTTCACTTCATTGTGAAAATAGTTACAATTTACTTGGCTTTTCTGCATATATATATATATATATATATATATATATATATATATATATATATATATATATATATATATATATATATATATATATGGGAAGACATGTCGGGTGATTTCCTGCTGAAACTTGTTAACAGAATGCCTTGTGTTTGTGAAGCTGTTATTAAGGCAAAGGGTGGCTATTCTGAGGAATCCAAGATTTGGTGACAATTTTCAGTTTTCTTGAACATTGCTTTGATACTCTTTATGTTTTGTATATTGTAACATGTGTTTTCGGGTGCACATTTAGGTTTGTTTAAGGGTGTAATTAATGATATTTGTGTTAATTGTTTTATTGTTAATTATCCGCTGCACCTGGCTATCATTGTAAATTAGAGCCAGGTGCAGGGTATTTAAGAAAGACAGCCAGTCTTTTCAGGGCTGCTGGTGTGTTTGGAGCCCGGTTGCTGGTGAATTCAACCGTAACTAAAAGTAGTATGTAAAAGCGTTTTTGTGTGTACGTATTTTGGTGTTACAGGTAAACAGCTTAGCTGTCCTGTTTTAGTTAGGTTCCTGTTTGTTTGTAGTTAGTGCTCTTGTAGAGCTAGGTGTTTGTTTCTGTTTGTTATTTTGTGTATTCATTAAAAATAGCACGCAAGCACTTTAAACTGCAATTCTATGTGTCTGGGTCTGCTTTTAAAGGGGCAACGAACCGTGGAGAGTTGCAATCGGTTCGCGATTCAGATATACAAAAATAAATTTTAAAAAAAATCAACCAATCCCAGTCATGTACTTGTCCAAATTCTAGTAGATCTCATGCTGCATACAGATATCCTACTGTTTACTATAGCACTACAACACAAATAACCCTCTTCACTTTGAATATGTAAAATAGAAATTCCTGTGCTGTGTGGAGGGTGGTTCAGCTTTGTTTTGCAGTTCTCTTGTCCAAACTGCAGGAATGCATTATCTGTTACTATGGGCCATCTACTGCACATAATTTTAAAATTAAGCAGAACTACAAAAATGCATGGTTTATTGCATGGGAAAATGAAATCAACATCTAGGAACCTCAGAAGATTCAGATTGTCGCTACTGATAAATGTAATCTTGGGATTTTTAGCAGAATTTCAGACCTCAAGCACATTATGAAATCAGCAACCGACTTATTTTTTTTTTAAACCAAAGACATATTTGTAGCACATCCTGCATCTGCTTGTCAATGAATACTGTGACATCCCTTTCCATTTCCTCCTGCTTAGTGTTTTTATTTATTTTATTTATTTTTTTTTTTTTTTTTTAAGTAACACACAAGTAGACGTCGCACATTTTAGCAATGAAGGACAAACATTGCAAAACACACTCTACATTGCACAAAACAATTAAATCAGCCTGTGGCATGAGTTAAAATGAATGGCATGCAAATAAATTAGTGTACAACGAGAGTATCTGAAACAGAAATGTCTGCATTACAAAGTTAAATAATGGTCATGTCCCACACGTCTACTGACCAACCCCCTCAAAAGGTTCCCTCCTTTGTTAAGGACTACAGCGTGGTATTAACCCAACTCCTCTGAAGTTTTGCACGCTAATCCAGGTACTACTAATGTTCTCCATATGAAGCCATGTTCCTCGGCTTTGACAATTCCAGAACTTTGTTCTGCTCCCAGCAAATCAAAGGATTACGTGTGCAGCCGGCCAGCTCTGCGCTGCTCTCCTGGAGAGATTGAGAGTTTAACATCTTGCTTTCCTTAACTCTTTCATGGGTAGCTTCAAACTTGCATGCATGTCACTATCCCCTTACCTTTTTTTTTAAATCATTTTTTGCAATCATTCAGAGTGGTGATTTTTTAATATTTAAAATACCTTTTTTATATTTTCAGGAGTTTCTCCTATGTTCAATGCAATACACATATGTAATCCAGGCTACAATCAGCCAAAGTGTCATTTTAGAGAAGTAAGAGATATTTAGCAAACAGGTATGGAAATCACGTTTATTTTTGCACTGCTGACAATATATAGCTGGCTTTACATTTCTAAAGACTGATCTAGTCTGGGTTTCATATGGATATTGAAGGTAACTAAACAGAACAGCAGCTCCTGAACTCCGGTTAACAGACCTTAACACAGAATAAAAAGTATACAGGCTGTACCATTAGGAATCTAGCAAGTTTCAGTTAAGTTTTGTTTTAAGAAAAATTAAACAAATGTAAACTAGCAAGAAGCGAGCATTAATTTAACTGCTAAAATCTGCACCTTTTTTTGTTGTTTACATTAAATTAACATATCTCTTGTAGAAAAATGAGGGGATGGAGAGAACTGTCACAAGAAAGAAAGAAAGAGACCTTTGAATTTATCTGCATACAGAAACTTTTTTTTTTGGAGAAGAATCGGATTTAAATGAACCCATTTGTTTTCAAGGAAACAGACAGGTTCCCTCAATTTCAATTAATTTCTTACATGGTGAAAAGCAGCAAACCAAGTATGAAAACATTAACTTCCAGTTTTTGTGAGGAGGGAAATAAAAAGAAAAAAAAGACACAAAGTGTCTCACTGCTTTATTTAATCCAATTGTCATGCTCTATCTAAAGAAATCCTGCTTTGAAAAATACTGTAAACACATATATTTTTGCTATCAAACTGAAAACACTTTTAAAAATTGAACCAGTGTTTAAAAATGTAAAATAACTCACTGAAATTCCTTTCTGTTATTTTTTTTTTCATAGAAATCCACACATATTGAGGTGTGGGAATCTCCATACCATGGGAAATAAAAATAAAATAAACTCCAGCAATCCACAGAACAGTCAGCTTGCGGCTCTTCACAGAAATGCATATGAAATGCCTCAGGTTTGGTATGTATTATTCAAAGTGAATTCTTTTTTTAAAGGGTCAATGATTACCTACTGCAGTTGTACGGTTTATTATTTTTCTAATGCTCTAAATTAAGTTGATGACTAATACGCCGATGGAGGGAAGACTAACGTGGAAGTATAGTGGATGAGTATGGAACTGCTGAAAGACTACTGGGGGTGTGGAAAGAAATGAGAAAAGGAAAACGTTCTGAAAAATCCAGAACTGTTTTTTTGTGAGATTGCAGTCTTTCCTCTTTAAAAACTTTATTTCCAGCATTATTTTCCACACAGTGAGGTGGGAATGTACTCAACTTCTTGTCATGAAATTGTATTTTCCCAAAGTGCTCGGTTTCAGTTGGGGCCCATTCTATGAGGGAGCTAAGGTTATTTTCTCCACGACCAAAGAATTCACCAAATTTCATCAGTACTGTACCTGAGATCCAAAGTTTAAAGCCCTTAGGCCACTTTGAAATATTATAAGGCTTAGCTGGAAACATTGGACGTGACTCTTCCAAATCCCGGGATAAGCCCTAACTTACGCTATTCTTTTTATCCAAGTTCCTACATGTCTGAGGTGTTACAAACAGAGGATCAGATATACTTTTGCACAATGTGTAGAAAACACAATAGAACATTCTGCATGGTTTCCAATGAGTTTTGCAGCACTGCAAACCTTATTTTCAAAAGTGCAAAGCAAAACAGAATAAAATCTGTGCTACACTAGAAAGTTGTTTTTTGCTAGGTTTTAAAATCTGAAGTTTACCCTTAAAAGAAAAAACAACAAGATGGAAATAAATACTATGTATTGTAAGGTTGTGAAACCTTAGAGAAAGGATCATAACTAACTGAACAAACATATCAAATGCAGACACCCCGGACAAAACAGCCCTGTCTTCAACGTGCATGGATAGATGTGTGATTGAATGTTAAAGCTACAGTCTGGAGCACATCACCCATGATATAATATACCAACCTATAAACGACCGTGCACTGCTATTAGACAGTCAAAGCACGTCCTGCCAATCCTGCGGACACTGCCAAAATTAAATTACATTTGTATGTCGATTCAGAATTCACACGCAATACCTTATTCCTGCTGATCCATCTAGCAAGCCGATAATAAATGGATACGGTTTAAAAAAAAATAAATAAAAAAATAAAGCAATGTTTCAAAGCCCATTATTTAAATGCCTCGTAGCCTGTAAATTCCTACTCAAAATGTGGTCTTAGGCACATATGGAATACATTGTGAACAGACAATTCAACAGCTGCGGTGGCGACTCTGGACCGCAACATTGTTATAAAAACGAAAAACTTCGGCACAATCATGTTAATAAGCCACAAAACAAAACCGGAACGAAAATGTGTAGTGCATTCTGCCTCGTTGTCCATGATCAGCTGTAGGCAAGCTCTCAGCAGTCAGAAAATTAAACAGATTGCTGTGTAAACCCAAGCAAGGCTACTCTGCACAGTACATTTGTTGCAGTCACTTGATGTTGACCATCATGTGTCAGTCAATATGGTTTGTTTTTACTTTAATTGAAAATCTTGCTGAATTCCATATAAAGCTGCTGGGACACACCAGTTACAGGTCTGTCTGTGCTTACTCAGTCATGGTTGACACCCAAAACTGCTTAGACTTTGTCCATAAAAAGATCCTAAACTACATAATCAAATAATGACATAACATACATGTCATTGATACACTTACCAGGTTTCAATGTTTTAAGAGGTTTTGGCTAATGTATTCTTCAATGTAAATCAGTCAAATGGAAATCATTACAGATTAGGGTTACCATATGATTCTGTGTACACTAGAACAGTCTGGGACCATTCAGGCTAGTTGGCTCACGCTGCAATGCATCCTGGTAGATGTAGTCCTGCTGTGAAAGGTACCTGAACTGTCCCAAATATGGCAACCTTACCTCCGATACCTTAGTGTTTAAAGTCATGGATACAATGCTTAATCTGACATTGTTCAGAAAGTCAAGATGAATATACCTACAGTAATGTGTGTGGAAAAATAGGAGGCCGGTATAAAAAGGACGACAGTCAATCCTCCTGCATTGTAAAGAGTTTCAAAATACTTCAACAAACCATTATATTAGGAAGAAACACACTTCCACTTGAAACGGACAACAAAGCTGAAGCCAATGTTGGTTGAGCCATCACAATTCTAAATACATAAGTTTTTGTCCCATTGCATTAGCATAATATGGCCATTGCCACTAACAAGTTTAAAGTTCCAGAACATTATATCCATTATGACTTGCACAACACGTTACTGCTCAATTCTTGGGCATGCACAATGGAACAGGTTGCTCACAAAGCATTTCTTTGTGGACCAGCCGTTACTCTCCAGTCCATTTGCTAGCTGCATCACAGACTTTCCTCCAATATTAAAACTGAATCTGGCTCAGAGCAAACGATGTGGACCAGGTAATTTATGACTTGGCTGGTTCTACTGACTCATAAAAAGTAACCTGGGGGAATACATTTATCAGCTTTATCCCAAATCCTTTAAAAATAAATAAATATATGTGGTCAGTCTGTACTACATGGTTGTAGTCCAATAACAATAGAGGTTCTTAAGAACATTCAAAATCGCCAGCCAGGTTGACCAGTCTTCTCATCCTACAAGCCCAACAAAGAGGAAAACTGTCTCCCTTCCACAATCCAAGAGCTGTGCTGGCCTCTGCAGCAGGATATATACTGCCAGACAGACATCTACAGTCAATTCACTGCCCACCAGGGACAATGGCAGCCATCACAGAATCAGCATGGCCTAAACACGACATGGAATCTTCTTTTTAGCTCAGTCTATTTTTGCACTACACAGCAGATATAATAAAAAAAAAAAAAAAAAAAACAGTACTATCATTGTTTAGTTGCCTTGACAAAAACATAACATTAAGAGACAACGATAACATCTGGCAAAAAGTAGTAGAATCCTTGCATTGCTTATGAGTGTCGTGCTATGATCTTGAGACCAGAGGCCAAAAAAAAAAAAAATTAAAAGTGGAGCGTACAAACTTACAGATACATCACCGGAAGGCTGGTACAGTACCAAATCAACAAGGTAAAAACCATGTGATGTTTGCTTATGGGAGGTATGACAATGGATTTCTGCGTGATCAACAGTTGAGAAACTGCTAGTAAAAAGACACCATAAAGCAAGCATCTGCGTGGTAGAGTATTCGGAAGACCAGGTGTGCAATCAGTAATGGTTTGAGGACGGGCTGGCTCAAGACCTCTCACATGGAAGGAGCATGGTCATAGCAGGCAGAGATAACTAATCACAGCTCCAACCCTTCAATGCAATCTCCCTCCCGCCTATGGAAAATCCCTGGAACATGACATTGTAGTTCCCAGGGAGTATTCTCAATCTCGAACAGAGGTACTGAAATAACACTAAAGCATTCCAAACAGAGTTGGGGTCAATTCCGGCTTTTCAATTCCAATTTTCAATTCCCAATTTCCTATAAATCAATTCCAACACATCATATTTGCAATTGGCAGTATTCTGTTGAAATACGCTCATAATGGCAACAAATTCCTTCAGCTGAAGTCATAGTCAGTCAATTAAACTGGATTAAAAAAGGAGCAGTTGAACAATCCTAACAATCACGTCTCTCGAGATAGGTCTCTAAAATATCAATTCCTTCGAAGGAACTGGAATTGGGAATTGATTTTAAAAAGCAATTGCAAACAGCAATTGACTCCAACTCTGATTCCAAATAACAAAATACTGTGGAGAGGTAAAGGCACAATCCAGCCTAAATTCCTGCTGGGAGAGCAGTTTCAAGATCTTCCAATCTCTACTTTCTATCATGAAACCTGAATTTGAATGTATTCTCCCCGTAATGAAACCACTATACTGTATCCTGCAGGTGTTGTCTTAGTTAACCCAGTTAAACCCTATTCAACACGTGTTTCTGAGTGTAAATATATTTTTTCATAATGTAGGGACTTTTCATTGCCTGCAGCTAGACAAGAACAATCGCTAGTGCCAACTCCACTGTCCAAATCTCTTCCAGCAATTAACTATTAAACCCTTAAGAGTGTCAACATCTCCATCTCTAAAGTAACCGCACTGGCAGGGCGTTCTTCAAATGGATCTCTCTTGAATTTGTTAACAGAAAAGCGCACTCGTTAAACAGGAAATATTTGCCATTCTTCATAAGTCCCCAGACACAGTTAATCTGCGTGGTTTAAAGATATTTTTTTTATCAGCTACCTTAAGCTCAGGCATCTTTACCCCGGGCATGCCGGCTATCTGGCACTGTCTTAGCTCTCCAACTCTTCCAACAGATTCATGTGACCGACAGGCTAAAGAGATATACAGGTTTACATTCAATTCAACACTTTTAGTAAAATGTTCTAAGAAATAATAATTATTGTATATATTACAAAATAAAAGTAGCCTTGGAAAACAACCCTGTATCCATTGTACAAAATAGAAGACGGAAAAAGGATAATGGAAAACGAAGTCAATAAACAAGAGCGTATGTTTTGCATAGTGTTACGCCCATTATAAAATACAATTGCAGAATCAACGGAGCCTTTAAAACACGTTCCTAGTGTTCCGTCATTTTAGGGCTACTGATTTTCCACGATCGTGGAATCGTAGAGTTGGGTATTGAGAACGGAATTTGGCATTTGTGGGAATGGAACTTTGCAGTGTTGTGTTTTTCTCCTAACAACGCCAGTTGTTTTGCACTACGCTCAGCCAAGTCGAGTTAATTCCTCACTTGACTTTACTCACATGTCTCTGATGAAACTGAACATGGCGACTGCACCAGCAAAGAAAGAAAAAATTGCAATGCTTCAGCAAAAGACAGAGACAAAATATTTTCTGATTATCTACATGAGGATGGCGGGATACTATTCTGCAAATGTTGCTGTCATTCGATTGATCACGTACGAGTCAACACCATTAAAAGATCATATTGCCAGTCGTAAGCACTTGGAGAACAAGAAAGCAAAAAAGACGGCAACAAAAAACGGCAAAGCACTGCATTCTTCTATGCTGAAAAACCAAGGTACAGTGCTCAAGACAGGGGTTTCCCGAAGCACGCTAAATTAACTGGGTATTTCATTATTTCTTTCTAATACCTGCATTTAATCAAGCTATACTTAGCCATGTTAAACCATGATTGTTTCTTAAATTATATTATCTGCTGATGAAGAATCAAGCTTTCTAGTTATACATTCCATAAAGGATCGCTTTACTGGGAGAGTTAAGTAGGTGAGCCACTCAGAGCAGATCAGTGAAAGAGCCCACTTAACGGCATGCTCAGTTCCGCTCCATCTGAGCAGCTCAGAACTCTGCAGAGCAGATTTCATTAGTGATCTGAGTGAGCAGAAACGCTCAGTTACTTAACACACCCACTGTGTAAAGGATGTAGTTACTACACTACACACCGTTTGTTTCATAAAGACATTCTGTCTGGAGACACACTTCTTGTTAATTTTGCAAAAACAAGATTGCTTGCAAATATTTACATTAAAAGGGGAGCTACTTAAATTACAAATCAGGAGATACACAAAAGTGAGCCTGTGTAGCAACGAGTCAGTCAACACCCCTTTATCAAAGTGTTCTGTCCTGGTTATTGTAATGCTAGTAAAACACTAAACTTCATTTGATGAGTACTACAAATAGGATTAATCTCACGACATCGCTGGACTTACTAAACTGTTTCATATTTTTTACTGTTATTGTAATGCCAGCAATAAGATAAACATGTCTTTTCTAAACAGCTTAATTTATAGACTGAACAACAATGTCAGTGCAAGACTGTAAATATGATTCTCACCACAGTGCTGGACATTTGTTTTCTGAACTATTGTAATATAATTGTTAGGTTTTGCTGCTTATTTTAATGCCAGCAATGAGCCAAGTGATGTTTGTAAACATTACGACATCTAAGGGTCTTTAGGTACCTTACCATTACAGCAACAAGAGACTGATTGAAAATACTGGCTTTAATAAAAAAAGAAAGAACAGTGGTAGTATTTATTAATTTACTTATTTTAATTGTCAACATTATATTTATGTTCAAATGCCATGTTTAATAATCAATACATTGACAAATAAAAGTGGGGGAAAAAACAGAATTGGTCATTTTTGAAAAATGGCACTTGCTATTCCCCAGAAAAGTAAATCGGTAGCCCTATTTTAGTTATTTGCCTAAATAAAAACAAAATCATAAACAAAGAACCGCCTGCCAGTCAACAGAAAAAAAGGCAAACAAAAAAAAACAAAAAAAAAAAAAACAGAACATCTAATCTACATTATTGTACAACAAATGGGGTTTTCAACATTGCAAACAGCACATCAGTCAGACAAATTATCAAGAGAATCTAAACATTAAGGAACCCGGTTTGTCTCTAACATCAGATGACTCTCACAATCAGGAGACTCTGATCCCCTCAAAAACAAATCTCACAAATCCCATTCTGTTAAAGAAAACCAGAAAACCTGAGTGCCAATAATTTCGTCTTCTTTCAGAAGTACAGAACCAGAGATGAAAGGGAGCCGACTCTTGGAAGCAATTCAAAACCAAGCTTTCAGCGGCAATGTAAAAGGAGTGAATGCCGCGGAACCACAATCAGCATTTCAAACTCGGGGGGGGGGGGGGGGGGGGGGGGGGAATGAAAGAAAAGGAAAGAAGAATTTTTGGTAGCACCCTCCAAAAGTCTGTTGGTTCCCTATTGCCTAAAAAGAAAAACTCAAGTTAAAATAATGACAGTATATTACAGTTAAAAGGGAGAAAGGGGGAGGGGTGGTGAGGAGATGTATTTCCTAAAGTAATTCAGTTCTCCACAAGGAAAAATGTTCCTTTCAGAAATCTCCTGTCACTAGTACAGGGAGCGCACCACAGAAATCTAGGAAGAGAACTGCCCTGCTCCCTGCCTTCTATTTACATCCATTCAGCCAGTGAATAGGCACATTCCAAATGCCAGAAGGCATATTCAAAACCTTTCATTCCATAGACCTGAAGTTTGTTTCATCTCAAAGTCTGGCACCACAAAAAAAAAAAGCTAGCAAGCAGTATTTCTTCTTTTACAAACAAACAAAGTTATTTATTTATTCAAAACTTAGGAAATCTGAAAAGAAACACCTCATAATGCAAAATAAAGCCTTTAAAAAAAAAAATGTAAAAAAAACCTGCAATGAGAAATTACTTACGGCTTTAAAATGTCAGCATTGTCACACATTAGCACTTCAACCACATGAAGTGGGTTTTCAGAAGAAAGGAGAAAGTCCCATTAGGTGACTTTGAAGAGCCCTTCTGAAAAGCAGCACACAGAAAAATGCTTGTCAAATGCTTTTTTGGAGCACAGAGCCACTCCTGCCAATGAAGTGTGCATCTGGCTGTGGGGTTCTCCTAAGAACTAACCAGGCCCCCATTATGACTTCATTGTTGTATTAAAGAAGAGGTCAGCCCTAGCTTAGAAAAAGACTGCTTCCTTTCCCACAGAACCCCATTGGTCAATCACAGCTCTGAAAGAAGGGCCTCCTATTCCGTGCCTCTGACTGAGTAGTTGTGTCACTGGGTCTTAAAAAAGGCCTACAGAAAAACACTATAGCATTTTTGTATGCAATTACATACATTCTCAACCACCCAAAAAAGAGAAAAAAGGCAAACACATTCACTTTAACAGCAGAACAAATCCTTCCTGATACACTTACAGTGATGCACATTCAAAGAACCTTTGAAGAAAAGGGTTTTCTTGGTGGTTTTTATGGCATTACAAGTGTAGGGTTTTGAAGACGTTTTTAAATTCAGTTTTAAAAACATATTTGTATTACTTTTAAGAAACTTGTTACCAGAGCATAATCAAATTGCTCCGGCTGTTCAATCTTCAGAAGGATTTGTAACACTAGCTTTGTCAAGCCTAGCGAGAGAACACTGTTACCTGATACGCTTGTAGCTAAACTACCTAAATGCCTAACTTGCATTGAAAAAACAATGGGATAAGTGCAATATTAAAGTTTCCAGCCTTTTTCTGCATCAATTACATATTTCAAGTATTAAAACCTTATTGAAAACAAACAAAAACCTGCTTGCACGAAGTCCTAACTGGACAATTAAGAGTGGGTCAGGACTGAATGCCACAAATTAGAAAAAAAAAAAAAAAAAAAGAGATTCGAAACCCTGCACGTGGAAGCGACTGGCCTCTACTTCGGTCTCTGCTGGAAACCCATAATCCCCTTTGATCTAGTTTTATTCATGGGGGTGAAAAAAAAAGAAAGTTTTCAATTCCATAATAAAAAAATGGTGGTTTTTAATGCTTTTTCTTGTGTTTCAGTTAACTCCATCCATGCGCAATT
Source organism: Polyodon spathula (assembly GCF_017654505.1). NCBI lineage: Eukaryota > Metazoa > Chordata > Actinopteri > Acipenseriformes > Polyodontidae > Polyodon > Polyodon spathula. The sequence goes on from NC_054552.1 coordinate 8,308,934, forward strand.
TTCTTTTCCTTTAAAAAAGGTACTCTCCCCCCCCTCCCCCCTCACCCCACGGTGCCAAACAAGTAAGTGTTTTCAAAAGCTGGGAACAATGTTGCCAGGGGGTGCCAAAACTGCAGGGAAAGCCCTACAGAACGCTGTCACGCAAGGTTTGACAAGCCCAGCCAAATGGTTTCTTCAGCATGTAAACTCTTAGGAGAGTGACTGGGCCCTTTGTGCTTCAACTGAACAGTGCAGATGGGAAGGTCTCCATGAGGAAAAACGAACTGCTGCTCTCACCACATGAAACTTCATACACCCTCCCAAACACACAAGCAATCAGCATAACATTACATACCGGCTAAGATTGGGCTTTTTACATTCAGAATGGGATCTCCCCTCATGTATATACTTGACAGCTATACGAACATATTTCTAAAGCACATGTGTATGCATGCGTGTGTGTGTGTTATTAGTATTCTCTTTCAGGTCTCCATTTTGTTGGTATACAATCCTATTAAGATACGTTTTGATATTTCAAGCTAAATTAAAGTATTACTCATTTTTCACAAAAACAAGATTCAGGACCATGCATGCATTATCTGTCATGCACTACCTTGCAAAACAGTATTTATGAAGATTTTGTTGACATTTGGATTGATTGGTTTAGTTTTACACAATTAGTATTTTTTATTTAATATCAGCAGTATGCCTATTGCATCTTAGGTGGAACAATAAACATCTCTTCCAAAATAGTGTAAAACTATTGGATGAATTGCATACAACAACACATAATATATTAGGTGTGCATGGAAAGGGTTAAACAAAATACAGTTTGTTTGGCAAACAGCATCATTATCTTCTGTTTATACAACAGTCCTGGCTGAACATGTAACCAAATGCTAAGACGTCTGTCAAGGTATTCAAATATTCCCTAACCTGTTTGTACACACCATCTAATTAACACAAAATGCAACCAAAAAGTATAATATGAGCAATCAGAGAAGAAACTAAAATCAGCTGGTTTAATCAGAATACATTGCTTCCTCTTCTTTATAGTGATCACATAGATAAAAAGGGATAAAGTATATACTAAAAAATACACAATTTATAAAAACAGACATCAAGCATGGAATCTTATTCCCAGTAAGAACTAAAATGCACACCCTAGTAATGTTTTTGGATTAGGCCTGCAATAATATACCAGTGGGGGCAAAATACTTCATATGGTTGAAATCAGAAGCACTATCACTATGCTACCTTTTCGCTACATTGTTCAAGTTACTGTGCCAAAGGTTTAGGTCAGACACAGCGACAGAGGATGGAAATGGTTATGCAATTGTATGCAGTGTATTCAAACAAACTCCTCTGACTGAAACTCCCAATAAACCTACACACATTTAAACATACAATGGCACGAACAACGTGACAAGATGACTGAGGAGTGGGCTTGGAGTTTAGAAAAACATGAAATAAAGCTTTCTGAAACCAATCATAGTTAAGTAGAACCAAACCCATTAAACCGTGTTTCAGTAGGAAAGGTGAAAGTGGAAACTCAAACTATTATTTAAAACGTTTTTTCAGAATTCAAATTCACTGCCGACGATTAGTATTATCTGATAAAAATGTTTTTTAAAACAAATTCCAGAACTGTGTCCATAAAATAGCTTACTCATTCTGTCCGCAGTTTCAGACAAACATGTTTTCCCAAAACGCACATTGCATAAATCAAACATGCCCTAAACTCTGGTACCATACCCTGCTCAAACCGGTTTACAGAGGCCGGTGGAAATATGTCACGGGGTCACAGCACGGCTTCCTTCCACATAAATCAAGGTGATGGTATTCAATCCAAAACAAAGTGCACATGATTATTCTGAATGAAGACAGCAAGCCATGACAAAACTTCCAACAATGCAATCCCAGCAAGTGGGGAACCCACGCCTGGCACTACATTTCAGTTCTACATACCTCAATTTTGTCTGTTTTGGCATCTCCCCAGTACAGCTTTCCTGCTGCATAGTCTATTGCTAACCCATTTGGCCAACCCAAAGAGTCATTCAGAAGGACAAGGCGGTCACTGCCGTCCAAGCTGGCACGCTCGATCTTTGGTTTTTCACCCCAGTCAGTCCAATACATGTATCTATGCATAAATACCAAAAAAAAAAAGATTAATACCAAATAAAAAGTCATTTAGAAAAACTTAAAAACAATGCTTATTATAATTATTCCAGCTTTAGAATAAGCTAGCACTGCACAAGGAGAATGCTGACTATATCAGCAAGCAATCACATGACTATTAACCCTATAACTACCATGTAAAATTAAAGACTTGGGTCTCATTTTTCTATCTTACAGAAACAAACTGTAGCCAGTTAGTGGCAGCTGGGATAAATGTGCTCCAAAAAAGTATTTTAGCTTCATTGCTTGTAAAGATACCAAGTTTTTTTTATCCGAATCTGCTTAAATAAGACCAGGCATGTCATTTATTTTAGTAACACTGGTGTTAAACATATGAACAAGTTGGGTTTGTTCCACGCTGTAAACCTGTAAATCAAATTGATTAAAGTGGTAGCGAACAAAAGAATTCCATAAATGTCACATGTTGTGCACTTCCATTCACTAGATCGGTCTCTGATGTGCAGTTGCGAAAGAAATACATGTTCTAGAAACACATGCATTTCCAACATAAGCAGATTTACATTAGGTTTTACAAAGTTCTTGCCTTGTTCTCAGGAAGTCTGTTACTGTTTCACTTCCTGGGTCAGAAATACATGTTTGCTATTACAGTTGTCCCATTATATCAGCTCCCTTTATAATGCCACCTCCGCATACCGCCAGCTATTCTCTCTGAACAAATGTCACCAATATAAAAACAGTGCTATTTTTACCCTTTATAACACCACCCCGCTGTCCGCCATCTGCCAACTTCCCAAGCCAAGCAAAAGTAAATATAAGCATTGTAGTTTTCGTTTAAAAAGGGTTTGCCTGCACATAATCAACTTTTTTTTTTTTTTAACTGCTTAAAAAAGAATGCTGTTGTGCTTAAATTGCTTTGTGAAATAAATAGATGGCATCGTTCAGTGGGGGACAGTATTCAGCAAGCTTACAGACGTGCCACAAACACTGAAGTTCAAGTACAGTACGGCTTTGTTTTTATGGAATTGTTGTTTGGGTAATTTGACACTAAATGAGCGTATTTATTTTATTATTTATTTATTCATTTTAAAAAAGGAGTCATGTTTTACTAAAACGGACTGGAGATATTGTAATTGTATAACTAAAAAAATAAAACGTTTGAATTTATTGCAAACATAGAAGGTTGTGTGTGTTTTTTTTTTTGACCCTCACTATAACGTCACCCTCGCTTAGCCCGTTTTTGCCCATGGAGGCTTGACTATATTTCTTTCAATACTGCCCACGTAAGACCTGTACAGTGAATTGAAGTGCGAGAAAGGTAAGATTAATGAAATGATTGCTAGGTACAATCACTGCAAGCGTTTAGTAGAGAATAACCTTGAAGCAGAAGGGAGCAGCCTGCGCTATACATACCCACGGACAGGATCCAGTACGATGGCTCTTGGCTCGTCTAAATTTTCCGATATGAGGATTCTCCTGGATGTGCCATTTAGTCTCGTCACCTCAATGCGATCGGTCCCGGTGTCAGTCCAGTAGAGGTTTCGGGCCACCCAGTCCACTGCTATCCCATCAGGATGGTTCACTTCAGTGGTGAGCAGGGTCTCAGCCCCAGTGCCGTCAATGAGCGATCTGCGGATTGCTTTAACCTCGTCATCGGTCCAGTACACATAACCCTCCACTGGATCATAGTCAATAGCGATGGCATGCCGAATGTCATCAATCTGCAGCACAATGTCTGTGAAGTCAGGCAAATCAAGAGAGACACGTCGCAAGTCTGTTCTTCTAGCTAGCAATAAAACTTCTTCAGCCCCTAAAGAAAAAATGAGAGAAATCTGGCTTAGATCTCACATATGAAACTGGTTTTGCGGTCACAAAAAAAAAAAAAAAAAACACACAAGTTCACCACAATTGGAAATGCCCATCTTCACAGCGAGGCAAAAAAAAAAATAAAACAGGCAAAAGGCATAGAGACTTAACTGCTCTCTCACCCACAAAGAGAAGGGTGCTCCCTTCAGGGCAGGCTTGAGGCATGTTGAGAAACTCCAGATTCAACTTTTTTTTTTTTTTTTTATTTGACAGATTGTTCAGACTACTAGTTATTTGTAGCGATCAAGCTTTTCAACTTTAATTTGAAACTCAAGTTGGCAGAATTTGTGCACTGTGTTATGGTATGAGAGGCATGTGTTAGGGCACTTTTATTTAATAAAAATACATTTAACTACGGTAAGATAGGACAATAGTAAAATGAAAAACATAATATCTAAACAGTCTGCGTGGAGTGCAGGATGCGCCCTATAGCCTGGAGATTGCAGGCTTGAATCCAGGCTGTGTCATTGCTGACCGTGACCGGGAGTTCCTGGGGGGGGGGGGAGCGCACAATTAGCTGAGCGCTGCCCGGTTAGGGAGGGCTTAAGTTGGCAGGGCAATCCATGGTTCACCATGCACCAGCGACTCCTGTGGCTGACAGGGCCTGTGGGTCTGCAGTGGAGTCACTCAGATCTGTGTTGTCCTCGGGAATTGCAGGTCTGGTGACTTGGCTGTGGATCCACAGTGTGAAAGATGACGGGTTGGCAGGAACACGTTTCAGTGGACGCATGTTTCAGCTTCCGTCCCCCCCCCCCAACCCCCGAGTCACCTGGGGGTTGCAGCTGTGAACTGGGATACAAATAATAATTGGGCATTCCAAACTGGGGAGACCCCATCTTTTTTGCTCCCATTTTTTTCGGTTACCGCTCCTGATGTAAAAATTATTATGTTTAAAATTTACAGATTTTTGTCATTTAAGAAAATAAACTAAAATCTCTCTCTCTCTCTCTCTCTCTCTCTCTCTCTCTCTCTCTCTCTCTCTCTCTCTCTCTCTCTCTCTCTCTCTCTCTCTCTCTCTCTCTCTCTCTCTCTCTCTCTATCTCTATCTCTATATATATATATATATATATATATATATAAGATATATATATATATATTATATATATATAATTATTTAAACCAAAATATTATATATTATATATATATATATATATATATTTTATAACCAATTGTAACCAGAATTTTAACATTGGTCTTGAATTTTATTGTTTTATAAAATGTATAATTTTACATTGGGTAATTAAGCAATGTGTCGTTATGTTACTTGCTGTGCCAGTTAAGAAAGTTTGTTCTTGCGGACTTGTTTACCTTCTCACCTGGTACGTCCAACTATTATTTATTTATTTTTTTTTTTAATTATTTAAACCAAAGCGCACAGAGTCAATTAAATGACAGCCTGGTTTTGAAATTCACTTTAGCCATTCATGCTTCAGTGCTAAAAATCTCAGTTGGGTTCTGTTTATATAATGAATTCCAAATCAGAAGTGACAGGGGAGACAGGGGAGACAGGGGAGCTGACCATCTAGACATCTTGATGAGGTTTTTTTTTTTCTACTTTTAAATTCTTCCTTTTGGCCCACTTCACATTTGACAAGAAGTCTATAATAGGGCAACAAATGCTCCAATGTATCCACCCAACCCAAACAAATGAAGAGTGCTACCATTGCACAGCCTAATCCTTGCCAGGACTTCATGCTATTCCTTTCCCATCTGTCTGTCTGCTAATCAGCTTGACACAATGAGACATTGTTTTAAATTCAGTTTGATTGTAAACGCTGCTGGTTAGCCTCTTAATACTTCCATTTATTCTGTGCAGCTTGTCCATTTCATTCCATCATAAAACATATTTACATGCTGAACAAGATTCAAAGCACGCTGGCCAGTGTTGCCTTTGCTTTTCTTTTTAGTCCCTCAAAAATAAGATGTTTTCAAAACAACAAAATGACAATACTGTGCGCAAGACTTAAACCAGATGTTCTGGTCATTCAATGATTTGATACATACATTTCAATATAATCAATTTCAGGGATTTTTCTCCAGGATACCATGAGGTGTAATGAGCTTAAGCAGTTGAAGGGTGATGTATAAAAACATTGCTATGCCCTGAAGTTACTGTACAAAAACGCTCTCTCAGTATTCTAATGTAACACACTGGAAGAAACTAAGTCAAGTAGACAAACATTTACAATACAGCCTTCTTCAGTGTACTGTATGTTTGTCGTATTTTACAATGATAAACTGATTTTGACCACAAAAAAACATGTAAAACACAACTCGCTTCAGAGAAAGACAATGTATTACAGTACATAGTTCCTGCAGGAACGGCTGAGGCCAGATTTGAAGATAATTGGTTTGCCCTAAAGCAAACGGATGACCCGGGAAAAGGTCAGTCCCCTTTCCTCCCCCTCAACGACCCAACACTGAACAACTATTGGAAAACATCTAGGGAATGAACATACCCCGTTCATCAGGACCACTCTGTGCATTTTAAAATAACCAACAGAATGTGCCATTGTTTTCACAAGTGGTTTTGTGCACTCCTGGGATCCTGGAAAAATCTGCATTTACTAGCAGTTTGTGAACAGTTCCATTGCCTCACAGGCTCCAAACACACTCCCCATCGATCATAAATACAAAAAATCTGGGAGACTGAGCATTTCTCAGGGTAGCAAGCTAGCTGATTTATACCGGTTTATGTGCCAAGACTGCCTGTGTTCTGTATTTAACGGCACTGTTGTATTATTTTTATTCAAATCTTAAATGACCCGTATAGGAAAGTTAGGCATGAGTTCAGAGTTGGCCAACACTTCCAGCTAAAGAGGAGAAATATATTTATGTCCTGAGAATATTCACTATGGGGCAGACAATAGCTGAATTGTATGCCTTGAAGCTGAAACTTATTTTGCATGGAACACATATGTCAACCACAAGATAAATGTATTATTCGCGTAACAAAGCAGCATTGACTTCACACCAAAAATAAAAGAACCCTGTGTTCAGTGAAAGAAAACATTTTATAATACATAATATAAGATCCAGACCCTTTCTGTAAAACTTAATCTCACTGGAATGTATGTCTGGCTGCTTTAAAATGTTGTAGTTTTGATCCAATCCTAAAACACAAACTGTGGGACTGTTTACTAACTTGGATTATTAAGATGAATCAAACTCAAAGTAATCCGGGTTTTAAAATAAACAAGGATTTCACAGCAGCCTGTGAAAGATTAAACAATTGTATGCATGGCATTTGGATAGAATTACATGTCAGTTTTGTGGGAAAATGTAATGCCATAATTTGACTTGCTTGTAAACATCTATAAACCGTACAATGACCTCTGCTAAAATGAGTTTATTTGAGAAACACAAGGAAAACTAATTATAAAAAAGAGACACCTCCCTGAACTGAAGGATACTCAAGAAAGACTTTGTGCTATTGTTTTGTCATTATGGATGTACTGTAATATTCACCAACACATCAACGTGGTGCTATTTGGACTGAAAAACTATGGCTGGTATTCAATTAAAATTATGGCTGCATACAATTCCAAACTGCAACTTTAAAAACTAACGCTTTCGGAATTTGTGTACAACATCAAAACTAGTCATGCACCCAGTCCTGGGCAACTGCATTCAATTAAGCATATTATTTAAAAGCTCAGGGGCTAGGAGTCTGATTTTACATAAACGGTTCATCCCTTATAGCTGCAAGAACAATTCCTATTAGTAAACCTACAGACTTGGTGTGATCAGTTCAAAGCACATATACCACGGCCCTGATTGTTCAAACAACTACTTAAACAAGAGGAGGTTTGAAACCCAGGGCTGTGTGCAAGGCTGGTGAAAGTTTCAAACTCTGAACAGAATGCCTTCAGTTTTTTCACATAGTACTAAAATAAAACAGCTAAATGAAACATCATCCTTGTTGCATTTTTTTCTATACCAGCAAATGTTTGTAAAGCAGCCTCTAGCATCAGCTATAATCTCGGACACAAGCTTTCTTATCTGCAACTTAAAGATTCCAAGAAGTTACCTGGTTTGCAGGTCCTGCCATCTTCTTGAAGCTGGACACCAGTAGGACAAGCACAGCTGTAAAAAGGCTCTCTTGGGGACAGGAGGCATAAGTGGGTGCAGCCTCCATTGTTTTCATCGCAGGGGGTTCGAACTACAGGGGAAAAAAAATACATATTATAAAAATCACCAAATCGGTACCATTTTTCAAAATAGTTGAAAACAGTCAACTTCTAACAGAACTTTAAATTGGTTAAGAGTATGACCATATGCACGATAGGCTTTATTTTTCTCTCTCATTTTTTATTCAAGAACAATTGATTTATTATGCTTGTCATTTTCAGCTTAGAGCTTTTGTTTTGATCTTCAGGCATGACAGATTCAACACAGAACTAAAAAAAGTCCAAGAATATGGAAGGTATTTGAGCATATGCCAATAGGTAATATTATTTCCTCATGTAGCTCGTTTTCTGGAATTATCATCTCACTCAATTTGTTTATCTTCATTAAACCTGCGTTGTTAGGTTCTTTTAAGTGCAAACCATCTTGAAGACAGCTGAGCTAAAGCTAGGCCATCGATCTTGTGTTTAAATCAACAAGAGATGCTAAGGAATTGCAGCCTTCTTATGAATGGGGCCCAGTGGTACTCTCCCATGGTGATAAACACACAAACCATTCTGATATTTACTCGCTGACAACACTTCGTTTGTCATTGCCTCAGAGTTCACTCAGAAAATTCCACTCCATAACCCCCTATTTTCTTAAGACTATAAGGAAGGGCAATTCTTTTATAAAACTTTTATTCATAAATACATTTTGACGTATGGTGTCATTAAAATCAAATCTGGTGCCCCCCGGTTCATGGTTATCGGTTACATCTGTTATTTAAACATTTTTAAACAAAGATAACATCACTGCTGACTTGTTGCTGCTGATAGAGTAAATGACACTGGGGAGAGCTGGCCCTGAAAAGATTATCCAGCCTCTGTTGTAAACAAATCTAATCTGTATTCTTAAAACTTGGGTCTTTTGGGATTTTCAAAGCTTAGGAATTTACGTTGAGTAAATCTCCATTACTACAGCTTTAAAACTGATTAAAAATAAATAAATAAATAGATTAATTAAAATTTACTTCAATGAGAATAACACAGCAATATTTAATGGTTGAAAGGCAAATGTATTTATTTGATTTAATTAAAAGGTTTAGAAAGTAGCAAGACCTGGAACTGAAGTTTGCCCAACCCTGCAGTAGACCCTACCCCACAAACAAACACCACACAACGAAGCTGCTGAAAGCCTTCAGTCTCTCCTGGATTAGTGATATTTGAGACCCGCTATGCTTAATGAGAAAACAAGCACACCTGAGCAGACTAGGAGTGCATCACTCTCTAGTTAGCTATTATAGGACTCTTCCCTATTTTAATGACCTGTTAAGTGTCGCTTAGAGTTCAAGCTGAAATCAGACATTTGGCGACAGGTTGCTGTGCTGTGCCGTGCCGTCAGTGGAAGCCTTTGTGACATCCCTGTATATCAAAAGTGTACTGTGTCCTGTATATCAGAGCTTATATGGAATCAAAAGGAGTCAATACCAATGCCACTCTTCTGAACACTATATAATAAATATTAAGAAACCTGTCAACTTACTGTCGGGCTGCCTCTCTTGGCCCAGGACCTGGATGTCCATCGGAGAATAAATGCCATTGAGAATTTCCCTCTTCTTCTCCCCGGTCTTCTTGTCACAGGCGTGTATCGAGCGGGTCTGCCAGTCTGTCCAGTACAGAGTTTCCCCAGATAGCGTCAGTGCAAACGGGTGCGTCAACGTGCCTTCAACCACTGTTTGCCTGTTCAAAATAACATTGGGGTCTATGTTAATAATCTAAAAAGGCTAATCTAAATATCACCACCCTTTAAATCAATGCAAATCTTTCTGGTAGATAAAACTTGGCATTTATATTAATGAACTGGGCATGGGGCAGTTTGCTGTCACATCATCCAAACCAGGCTAAATATATGAATTAGTAATCCATCAGTGCAGTGGTACTGTATGACTGGACAGGATATTTCCTCTTCATTTATACTGTGAAAAATATGTACTTACATTTTCTATACTTGTTGCAGGGCACTAAAGGGTTCATAAAACCTTTGTGTTATGTTCCCATGTGTTGCTACAACTGTTAACGCAAGGTGTATGTATTGTTTTTTTTTATATCTCTCTCTCTCATATATATATATATATATATATATATATATATATCTATATATATATATATATATATATATATATATATATATATATATATATATATATATATATATATATATATATATATATATATATATATATATATATTTTTTACATTGACCACTTTTTTTAAACTTTTAAATTGCATTCCCTGCCTCAAGATGGCTTCACATGTACCTGCATGGACCTCTCAGAACTACATTTCCATCATCATCCTCCTCACTGGTAAGTCCATTAGAGTTACACATGTGAGCAGGAGGATAATGGGAAATGTAGTTGTGATAAGTCCATGCGTATTGTCGTGGAAATTCTATTGAAGGAAGAGAAACTGTAGGTTCTCAAACAGCGAGCTTTATTAAGATTTGCAAACCTAGAGCTTAGTTTCAACACTCAGTGCAGAGTCAGTTAGAGAACAAGCCCACATAGCACTGCCAGACTTGGATATTTATAGGTATCTCCGCAAACTGTCTATGTGACAGTTGGGCATGTAGCAATTTGAGCGAAGCTCATACAGAGAAGACAGAAAACATATTTTTAGTAGAAAAGACGGTCAAAAGGGTGGTTCAAAAATTATCTTCATGATTCATAACTTCTACTTCTGCAATCGGTTGCCACATGTCAACGTTCACATTTAGAAGACAGGATGCTTCGTGCTATCTGCAGCATTATTCTGCACTTAGCTATTTGTTGCAACAATAAGATACAGTGGAAAAGTACAAACAGTTACAGGGTGGAATAATACAAGTTATTACATTAAAGTATGTGTTCTTAGCATTGTCGAGAATACCTTGTATTGTGAATTTTCTACCACAGGGTATCAATCGGGGGCCAAAAAACAGCAAAACACACAACGGACAGAAACAGAATTGAAAGCATTCAGTTAACCAAAATGTGAGGCACTTAGTTGAGAACTGCAGAACAAATACATGCATAAACCAGCATGGAACCACCGACACAGGCTTCCAAACAGATTTTGTTTCATGTTTTGTTTCTCAGACCAGGTGCTATAACCTTCCAATGCTGTGTATTGCACTGGCACATGCTAGACAATGTATCCATTTGGAAAGTATTTCACTTTTAATGAATTCAGTTACACAATGCTCTGCATTATTTCACACTGAAATGTGGTTCTGAAGAGATTCTGAAATGTGGTTCTGAAGCATCAGTCTGCTTTATTTTTCTTACTACTGTATTTAAAATATAGAATTACTCACTTGTACTTAGTGTACAAAATATTTTAAATATAGAACGGGAATTGGAAAAACAGACTGTGTTGCACTAGACAGGGAGTATATTTCGGTGTAAAACCTGGACCAGCATGCTTTGCTTGAAGTTCAGCCCCAGTTTCAGGATGGTTCATGTTTATCAGTTACACCTGGTATTCAGATATTTAAAAAATAACATTACTGCTGACTTCTTGCTGCTGATAGAGCAATAGGACTGTTGATAGGACACTGGGAAGTGCTGGCCCCGAGAAGGTTTACAGATTCTCCAGCCCTTATCTGTAGTTGTAAACCGTGGTATTTATATAGTTCAGCTAAACAATTCAGAACATGGCAAGGCCTGGAATGGAGCAATCGACTTTGCCCAAGCCTGTAACAAACAAACACATTCTGTCTTGTTTGATGGATCAGTAAAAATGAAAAAAAAAAAATGTGAAAATGATTCTGAAATACTTAAATTTGCACACATGCATCGAGCACTGTGTCTTCAAACCGGCTACAACATGTAACCAGCAGCATCTAACATGCTCCCGTACAGATGTTAGCTTCAAAAGCAATGTTGTAATTGTGTATGTAAGATAATTACAGTACAATCCCTTCATTACGACCACCAAAAGGGAGGTCAGAATGGAAGAAACAAAGTCAAGTAAACAAACTGTTCCGGTAATTCCTTCATCGGTCAACACTCAGTTGATGAAAGCATTACTAGCATAAAAAGGGCTTGTCTTTTTGGCAACAATATCACCAACGATGACAGTATCATTGCAGTGCTATGAATTTTTTAAAATTTATTTTATACATTTTAGGTTTTGTATTCTGCTGGGGGAAAGTAGCTATCCTTGTGGCGTGTGGAGCTGATGCTTCCAGCTTCTGTTGATGAGGGCTCAGACAGGTTGTCAGGTTTTTACCCAACTGGTTATTATATAAACCACACATCTTTGCACAGCCATTGACATCATTACCATCATTTTGACCAATAAATATTTGTACAGACGATGTACAGTTTTCCTTTTTATATGAATTGCTTAAGTAAATGGCTTATAAATAGGGAATAGGGCATCTGTTTTTCATTTTTTATAAATTTCATTTTTTCTGTGTTTATTTGAGAGATTTGAGTTTGGTGTAAATCATTTTATTTTTTATTTTTTTGGTGCCTTTGCTTTTTATATACTATGAAATTATTGTTTCCGATGAAGGTCTTTGCACACCAAGCACGTCGCGTGAAAGCATCAGCGTCCGGCATATTCATCTGTGTGTCTTTCAGCACTAAGCACTGTAACATAAATACTATCTTACGAAAACTAAATAATAAAAGTGTCATGTCTTTTGCTGAAAAAAATTAAACACGTATGGAAATATGTTATGAATATTTAGTGCACAGATCGTATGTTACTGTAAACTCCCGGTTGTGATCTTTACACACACAGCGCCTGCTTACGCCCACTTACATTTCATTTCTTCAAACGTTTTTTCCACACAATGCAGTGTGCCCAAGTAGTCTGTCGAAAATAAATACATTTACGCCATACCGCACAGAGAAATAGGAACACAGTATTTCAGACTCTGTCTGGTTTACACTATACGGCCGGTGTAAAAGCCTTCAAGATGTACAGTATTCTTTAAAAAAAAAAAAAAAAATAATTAATCAGTGTTACACTGAATGCAGACAATATCACAACACACTTGGTGTGATAGCTACAAGTCAGAAAGGAAGGGCACTGCCCAGCTCCACTAAAAGGTAGTTTTTTTCTTTTTTTTTTTGGAATGTGAAAGGGTGAAGTCAACATGAATTTCCATAGTGATTATTGTCTACACACCGCTTTCATTTTTCTTTATCTGGGGTGTTTTACTGTTCTTTTTATCAGTTAAAATCGAAAAAAGAAGCCCTTAATTATAAACCAGATATTTAATTAACAAACGCATGTTAAAAGATTCATGCCTATATGAAGAGTTAGATATCGACATCTACAGTGCATCATTTCTATTACTTGTTCGCAAGGCCAAAAGCCAGGTCATTGTCTCTGGTTGCAATTATGTTTTCACACTTTTTCAATTACCACATTTTGGAGCCAAAATACTAAATGCAACACAATTCTCCATCAATGTGTTCTAACCGTTATTAATATGACCGCTACAAACTCCTTCTTTTGGCCTGTATTATGCTTGGCTTTAGGACTCATTAAATCCAAAGTGAGAAATATGAAGAAAGGCACTCAGAAGTATTACGTGATCTGTTATCAAAATGTATGGCAACTCTGAAAACAGCACATCCAACAGACTGCATTAAAACACAGACAAGGTTAGGTCACTGCTACTCAAAGCTGGAGAAGCACAGGGAAGGGAAGACGTACCGAAAGGTTCCATCCAGGTTCGCTCTGTGGATAAAACTCAGCTTTGCGTCTGCCCAGTAAAGTTTTTGTTCGTCCAGGTCTATCGTCAGACCATTGGGCCAGTAAATGTCAGAGTCCACAATGATTTTCCTGGTGCTGCCGTCCATCCCAGCTCTCTCAATGCGGGGCTCCTCCCCCCAGTCTGTCCAGTATATGTACCTGAAAGAGAGGAAAGGAACACTCCAATTCCAAGAACATGTGTGTTCAACCTGTGTTGCACTGCAGTCACGCTCAATAAACACAAATCTAATTCCATGCTCAAGGCGTCCGATTGCTACACTCTTCAATAGTTCAATAAGGCAAAAGTTATTTCTTCCTGCACAAACTCAGCCACACAGAAAAAAAATAAATGATAAACATAGTCATTTAACATCCATTACACACCTCATAAAGCTTGTTTATGAGGATTTCTGTTTTGAAGTGCAATCAGCAAAACAGGATTCTGGACAGGTCAACAATATTTTTCATTTCACACACACACACACACACACACACATAAAATGAAAAATATTGTTCTCAGTGCATTGATTATATATATATATATATATATATATATATATATATATATATATATATATATATATATATATATATATATATATATATAAATAACACACACTTTTTTTTTTTTTTTTAAAAGGTGTAGAGAATAGCCTTAAAAATACATTTACAACTTATCTTATTAAAGCATTATATTTGGACCTTTCTCATGACAGTTCTCACAACAAAAACAACTGAGCTTTAGTCTAGCAACTTGCAAAGGAAAACAACTGGGCAAGATAAGTTTATCACTGAATGACGTACTGAGGCTCTTAAAATAAAAGCCAAGGTGATGTCAATTTATTTCGTAAACACGATGAACCAGTATCAATATTTGAGCTTGGCACAAAACCAAAGGAGACTAGCTAGTCATGCTTTTAGATAAATACTAAACAGAATGCAGAGCTCTTAACTGCCTTCAGGACGGAAGCCGTTTTGATTATCTTGTTAGCTAGACTAAACACACGCAGCCAAATCAAAAGCTGTACAGTTAAAGTGAGGCTTATCTCAGCAGTGTTTGTGAGGGCTTGCCATACATCAAAACATTTGGTTTCCACTTACTATTTTCACCTCCCGAAATGTAAAGATGAATGACTTTTGATAGCAATTTAGGAAACCTGAGAGCAGAAACAATACGTACTATAACTATCTGTGTAAAAATTCTGGGTGATCCACGATATAATATATTTACTTGTAGGATTGTACAGATGTTCTAGTATGCTCCATTATATTAAAGCTTGAAAGGACACACTAAGATTCCGTCTCATGGCAAACTCTTAAGAAATAGAGCAGTCACTTCATGAGGCAATGTTATGCCACTGTAGAACCACTGTGTTGCATTTAAGACAACAATCCATTGGTTAGCTGACTGTAAAATTAGCAGATACAAAGAGATTGAATGGGATTATAGCGGGCTCCTAACTTCAGACAGCATACAAATCCCAGACTGCAATTGGGGGAAAAAAACAAAACAAAAAAAAAAACAAAGAAAATAAAAATCTTAGAAGTCAATAACAAGCCAATGGAAGAGGACGGCTGCAGAGGACTGTGACATCAGAACAAATCTATAAAGCATAACTGGTGTAAAGCGTTCAAGACCTTTTCTGACAGAATGTTCCAGATGAGAACATCGGTAATGGTATCAAACCAACAATAATTGAACTACTCCTTCTTGTAACCACATTGCTCTTGACAGTTTTATACCATCATAATTGTTTTCTCCCTCTCAAAAAATCTGCCATGGTCTTTGCACGTCAGAACGTGTTAAAACCCATGGCTGGCCCCAGGAATTAGTATTCAAAAACCACACAACAGAAGTAGTTTTAGTATGCTCAAAAATAGTGACGGTTTCTATTACCTAGCCAAGCAGAAAATGAAAACCGATTAAATGAATTTATCTGGAATAGAATTCCTAGCAAGCAGCTCATGGTTCGGGAAACACAAAGGAACAGGTCGATCTTATTGACCGACGCACTTACTCAACCTGCCAAAGATGTTCACAGTGCAAGCAGAGAGATGACGCTCGGACGCAGGAGTTTTTCTTCCTTAACGAAGCCCTAATAGTCTTTCTGCAGTCACCAATTCAGAAACGCATAGATCTTAATTAACATCTTCATTCACAATCACTTAACAGGAAACTGTGGCAGTCGATCAACAGAAACCAGCGCATTGCCATTTTACACTACAGCACCACAATGGAATTTCAGTCTTTTAGGTAATTTATTGACAAAAGAGCTCTTTAAAAATGTAAAATGTGTTTCTATAAACCAATACATTACTTCTTTGACACCAGGGAAGGCCCAACAATTAACATTTAATAGAAAAGCTAATTTTAATTTTAATAATATTTTAAAGATTGTCCCACAGTATGAAAGCTAGAAAAAACAACGCCAATATCAATAAGACATAGTTTTAGCCTTCAAAAAACAACAAGGTCTAGGTTTCGTTTTGATCAACTAAATAACAAAATAATGCTGGGACTTCACAATAAGATTCTCTCTACTGGTATGATGTACTGCCACATTCACCTTGTAAATTCTATGATTACTGCAGTCCGACACCCTATTGTTTGAATGCTTCGCACACTGAAATCCAAGAGTAAGCCAATCTTATAACTCCAGGACACCAACTCCAAAATTTCTTGTTTTCTAAAGCTGCTTCATTCTTAACCAGTATGGTTGTACAGACTCACTCTATACACCCTTATGTTTTGAAGTGAATTATAGAGCAAGGCTTAAATGTGGCAAAAATGCCTTTTATTTATCTGAACATTGTATGGCTGATCACCATCCCAATTTTCTCGCAAAAACACATACTCTGAACAAAGCAACCAAAGATTACGAACAGGGTAAAAACCCAAGCGCAACACATGACTAATAAATCAAAAATAATCTAAAAAAAATAATTACTGTACTACAGTATTTCATTGTAGGTTGGCAGCTACACTTTCTCTGCATCTCAGAAGGAGAAAAGGATTTCATTTAGTTAATGTTTGCTTCGCTATTTTCTCTTTGCTATCTGATCTATACCACAGCTTGAACACATTAGTAAGAACCTTCTGTAAGCACGGGCCTAAACAATCTTGTCAACAAGGAATCATTTCTGAATCCCAGAAGGGTAAATTAAAAGCCGGCTACATTGCCAATGTGGTGAGGCAACTAAAAACCCAGATAGAATCTCATGTTACATATTATTAAGTGTGGAAAACAAATCTAGAAAAGTAAGGCCACAGTGTACACCCCCCCCCCCCCCCCCCCAATACTGTGTCCAATTTTGGTCATTTCACTCCAAAAAAATACATTATTGCACTTGAAGGTACAGAGAAGGTTTAACTACTGCACCTCACTATAACTGTATCTTGTATTTTATTTTATTCTTACAGGCAACCGTACTTTTTTTTTTTTTTTTTTTTTTTTTTTTTTTTGCTCTTATTGCAAATCATTCTCATCCATTTATCATACTTACAACCTGTTCTTATTGGACCTTACGCATATAAGCAAATATTTACTTAATTTTAAATGTTCTTAGTCAAACTCACTCTTATACCTTACTGCATTCCTCATTTAGCTCTTAAATTCCATCTTACTGTACTTCCATAACCACTTTTATCTGTATTATGATATTCTGTAATGTGCTATTTTATAATGCAGTACTTTGTACTGGGATATTTTGTAACAATTGTAAGTCGCCCTGGATAAGGGCACCTGCTAAGAAATTATTATTATTATAATAATAATAAGTAGGCAGATCCTAGGTCTAAATCGTACTGTACAAGTAATACAGTACTAGGAATTATAACAGGATGAGGGGGTTTGATTGAAGTTTATAAAATCCGAAAATTGTATAGATATAATTAACCCAAGTCATTTAAATTTAGCACAGAAAGTAGGAGGAGAGGACATAATGGAAGCCGAGTAAAATTTAGAACAGAAGGTAGGAAGCACTTTTTTTTTTTTTAAATTTATTTTTTTTACACAGAGGATTACACATGCATGGAAGAGTCTACCATGTAAAGCAGTAGATCTAAAACCCTTTTAAAAAATCAACTGCATTCTGTCCAATCACATCGGGGCGTACAGTGTGTCAAGAAAGGCTAAGCCTTGACGTCTCTCATTCCCAAACTTTCCTTATGTTCTTATGGAAGATGGGAGTAAACAGACACCAAGGAATGTGCAACACTACAGCTTCAACACAAACCATGGGATTTGCTCTCCTTCCCAGAGTGTGTGGAATTCCAACAGCATATGCCTGATCAAGGTGAAGGGCGACCGTGCCTCCAGATCACAGCAAGAGAATCTCGAGACCAAGTATTGCTTGAGGCAACATCACTCAGTGCCTGACTTCCTCATCACCAGCAATCTGAATACATCAAACAGCCGTTTCATAGAAATCGCTGCTGCATTACTATTCAGCTATTTCCAGCCTCACACTGCCAAACCTGGGTCCTCAAACAAGCCAAGCCTTGAACTCGAGCCAGTTTGTAAATTTATAAGCGCGCTACACTTGCAAGCTGACCGCCGTGGGTGTAACCATCTGAATTCCTTCGAGGACTTCTGCTACAGCACAGGCAGACTGGAAATACTTCCAGTAATTCCAATCCAGGCTCCAGAGCAGAAGTTCTCTTTGTTAGTTACCAGGCATGTTAGTAACGTACACACTGGAGGTGGAAAAAGTAGATCCCTGTTACCTACAGTCACTACTGGTGCATGCCATTTAGACTTGTGAATTCAGATTAAGGTAAGGAAACCATTGTGCATAGTTCCGTAATGTTTCCTAATTACCACTGGAGGTTCACTTGTACATTAACCCACTGCAACACCTCCCATTGCTTATGTTCTCAAACACCCTAGATTTCTTGCTCCGACCCATATACAATATAAGGCAATTCAACTGTACTCTAATGCAGTATTTCTGACATAGTAATGTTTTCATTCAGTAATTATTTTTAATTTACAACAAGTTAAGGAGTACATAAGGACCTTTTTATTGCATATGTGAGCAGGTGGATGATGGGAAATGTAGTTCCGAGAGGTCTATGCGTGTACATGTGAAGCCATCTTGAGGCAGGGAATGCAATTTAAAAGTTTAAAAAAGCGGTCAAAATGTAAAAAAAGTTCAATAAAAGAATTAAAAACAATACACACACCTTACATAATCAGTTTTAGTAACACATGGGAACATGTAACACAATAAAATAAAAAGGTCCTTATGTATCCTTTAACTGCATCCAAAATAATGAAGAACTCTGAAACATGCAAGTCTGCTCCTGTTCCTACTTCTCCCATAGCCACACCTAGTTAATTGTTAATGCTTCGTTTCTGATCAAGTACTAATCAGTACCTTAAACAAAGCCTGGGAGGTCTCAGTCACAGTAGGAGTGTTGCTAGGTGTTGAAAAATTTAAAACATATAGTAGATATTCCTGGGACAGGCAACAGAAAATCTTACACTGTTAACATGCAAATGAAAGCCTACGACATAACTGATCTAACAGTATCAACTCTTCAAATCTCTTCTAAAATAGCTGAATACATTATTTCAATTCCACTACTCTGGTCAGTACACAGGTTTTGGTGACTATATTCAATAAAAAAGACAAATTTCATGCTATTTGCAGAGTTATTACAAATCATAATAACTTTATTTTAAAGTAGGTTTTTGGAGGGCATGAAAAGCAGTGGGGACAGTCTATAGGACTGCAAATCTTGCACTAGTGGAGCACAGAACAAGACATCTCCAACCGAACATTACAAATCTGCATCGAAAGCCATATCATTTGCAGTTTGTAATGTTATATTGATGCTCTTTTGATGCTCTGGCAAGCGGCAAAAAAACAAGTTGTTTTAAAATGGATCTCTCTCTCCCTATTTTAAAACACCTATTGTTTTTTGCCGTTTGCCAGAGCATCAAAAGACAGAAATGAGCCAATAGGCTATCCGATTTACTGTTGTTCAAAATCTTAGAAGCTTTTAAAACTGGGAATATAAAAAAAAAATGTGGGTTCATATGAAAGGATCAACCTTTTCTTTGCGTAACAAATGCTTTGTACTGCCAGCATAAATCAACCTATATCATATTACAACAGCTGGTAATATTTCAAAAGTAAAAACCTGTTTTCTTCTTTTGTTTTTCACTGCTTCGCGGAGATCAATGCAGAGATGCCAAGAGAACTTGTGTGCTAACACCTGCAAATCAGAGCGCTGCACAGTTTCAGCTTTCATCCCTGTGGCAGCCTCGTATCCCAGACAAAACCTCGATCACACAGTGGGAAGGGCAGTTTGTGTTAAAAGACTGTCACACATCAACCAAAGCTGTTATCTGACTTCCTATGTAGTCAGGGAATCACGGCTCAGAGACATGAAAGCACTTTTGTTTTCCTGTACCTTCTGTCAATAGGTGTGAGCTCCAACTGATCCTAAAAAGCTGCCACTGAGCTACGGCCATTTTAACACTTTCAAATGAAGAACGGTTTCTGTCCATGAGACAAATGCGCCATCCTTTTTCTATAGTCATAATTTATTTTAAACATTGTGAAATGTGCCCAAACAAAGCCAGTTCCAAGCACGTCTTTCATAATCAGTTTAATTTCCTAAATGTTTAAACTTAGAAGAGAAGATAGGATAGGATAGAACAGGGCTGGAACAAAGACCAGGACTGGAAGGACCAACTTTGGCCACCCCTGGTCATGAACAATACAGCTGACCTCTATATTTGACATGCATATCTTTAACAAGGTTAAACATCCAGGAAAAATGTGATATTTTGGAAAGCATTCAAACTATTACATTCCAAGTTGAAGGTTCTAGAATCTGCTGTCCATGACCACATTGCACAGAGAATACGAGCCAAACCTTTCTGCATTAGCGTGGCTCCTTTCATATTAAGCAGATCATAAAACACATCATTAAGCATCTGCCACGCCCTCGTCAATTTGTTTACAAAATTTGAAAGAATAAATGTTCTTGAAAGCCTTGGCATGCATGTAAACAGGGAAGATTAGAGAACTGGGTTCTTCGAATGAGCTATTGACTCAAGAAGATGGTAAAGAAACCAACAAACAATTTAAAGTTAATTTCACTCAAAACTAAAATTGGCCTGTCCAGAAGCTAAAGTAACAGAGTTCTTGATTTTGGCGTTTGGCTTGGCACACTAGCTGAGAGAAAGCATTCACTGCTGTCTTCTTGCTGTGTTGCTAGCTCTTGCGTGCCACAGTGTTGTTCTTAAGTCTAAACACATGCTCTCTGAAGCAAAAAAAATATATAAAAAAAATACCTCTGTACAAAAATGAAACTGAAAATGTACCACCAGGAAGCACATATGCGCTCAAGCATCAAGCCAAACCCTGAATGCTTTCAAATGATGCCATTACTCAAGTCAAATAAAACCCACAATGCAATTAAATGAAGAATAAGCACTACCTTGAAACTAAGCCATGCTGTGAATGTGATGGAAGCTTGTGTTCCTGAAAGCACCAGGCTCCTTACAGGTCTAACATACTGGGGGCAAATCAGTTGGTTTAAATGGGAGACAGATCTTTATATTGCACCCTTTTAAATCTGATTGCCATTTTACATCTCAGATTTTGTTTATTTCGTTCACCAATCAAATACTAAGGTGGACTTTATAACATTGACAGTTTCACGTCCTTCTTTGGGAATTTACTAGGGTTTCGTCAAAAACACTATGATCTCTTTAGCTTATTACTAAGGCTGTATTTTTTTATACTTATCACAGGTTACATGATTGCTGTGAAATTTCCTAGATGCTGTAACCACCCCCATGTCACATGTATTTTTATTATGAAATTTATGTTTTGGTTTGGATAATTTGGTAATCTGCTTTAATAAATTGTTTAAATCATGAAATATGTATTTTTATTTATTTATTATATATTATAATATATATATATATATATATATATATATATATATATACCGTCGAAATCGAATATAAAACGTATATGTTCTTTTTTTTCAAATATTTACCCATGTGCTGGATCCAAAGCGATTGCTCTTGGCTGGTCAAGGGCTTGCCAGAATAGGACTTTCCTCGACGTTCCATTCAGATTGGCTACCTCAATCCTGTTGGTTTCGGAGTCTGTCCAGTACAGCTTCTTTCCCAACCAGTCACAAGCCAGGCCATCAGGAGAATCCAGGCCCGATACGATAACAGTTTGCACATTCCCAGATTGATTGAAAAGGGTTTGCTTGATGGCCTCTTCACTCACGTCAGTCCAGTATATCAGCCCCTCCGAGTAGACAAAGTCCACTGCCGCTGCGTCCTCAAGACCACTGACCACCACAGCAGACTCCGGTTTCCCAGACCCTGCGTCCACCAGCCGAACATCCCGTCTGTTTGCAAAGAGCAGGAGAGGAGACGCTGAGGAAGGAGAGAAAGACATGTTAAAACAGCAGGTATGAACAATGCATGATGTAAAGTGCTGTTCATTTATCAATAACTGGGGAATCCCATCACCCTAGTGCAAGATATTACAAGGGGTCTTATTGTCTTCAAGAATAACATTAAAAAATTCACTAAAGCATGACATTGACTGTGACTGACAGACACTTATATATTTTTTATTTATATATATATATATATATATATATATATATATATATATATATATATATATATATATTATTTTTTTTTTTTTTTTTTCTTTTTTAAATGACATGTCCCTGCATACACCCCCAGATTCAGATTCTCAATGCAGTCCCAGCAAAGTTGGGACTGCAGTCATCCCCCCCCCAGTGTGTGAAATCAAACCTCTAGCAACAGTCTGGTGAGCAGGCCCTGCATGTCACTCTCACAGCTTGGGGGATGTTTCAGTCACTGTCATAGCACCATGCCAGAGGGGGAGGGGAGAGAACAGCAGGGTAGAGGAGCCTTTACAATTTACTACCCTTATTAGTGGTACAGGGAGGAAAGAAGACTCATTGCATAGCAATTTCAGCCATTCCAGGTTTTACTACTAGCTTGGTTAGTCAAAGTGTATGGGTAACAAACTCAGGTGTGTCTTATTAAAATGCATAGTAAAATCAGGAGCAGACCAAAATGCAATAGGAGTCTTATTTGCATCCCTGTGGTACTGCTCGGTCCTGGATAAACTACAGTTAAACCACAGTTTAATTTTCCCAATTTTCTGAAAATTCAAATGTTTGTAGGTTATTTTCCATCAAATCTTTTTTTTTTTTTTTTTTTTCAAAAAAAAAAAAAAAGATATTATTTTATAATATTAAAGCAAAATTAGGTGAATCTGAAAATTGTGGAGTATCAACTTTTTCCAGGAAACCGCTCAATATCTTTTAGCACACCCTCAGGAATATCTAGCCACAAAACAAGACATACATAGCAATGTTTCAGTCTGGTACGGTCTTGTACTTATGGTCAGTATGGTTACAGTTGCTGGAAGAAATAAGTCCACATGCAGTATGTAAATGACATTGCATGGTATTGTTAGGAGAGCCACTTGTAAATTGTGTACTATATTTACATTTATGCATTGGCTGATATTTCATCAAAACATATTCATGAAACCAGATGTTGGCCATAGCTTACATTAGTTACTCATTAATATATTGTTTTATTTTTACCCCATCAAGCATTTACAACACTGTCATTTTTATTGTTTGATATACCAGTCTTGCAGCACCTCTCGGAGTGACTCAATTTTACAATTTAACATTACAATAATGGATCCTTTATTAATATTTGTTTTACATTTGACATATTTACTATTGCCTGGTGTAAAGCAGTACACTGCTGGGCAGTTTTTAACAAAGCAGGCATCTTGACAAAACCAAACAAACGACAATTTATGACTGTTCTTGTGTGGCTAGGAAAGGCAGCGGATTTAATTATAAAAAAGAGCACACAGTATTTGAATAGAGATGAGAAACAAATAACCCCCAAACATCCAATAATCTCTAAGGTCCTTTACCTAGATGTGGGATGGGAAAAGTCTATCATAAAAATAAAATGGTTTTGTTATGTAGATGTGCTCTATGACTGAGAAAGGTGCGGGGTTCTCATCACTGCAAAATACCCCACCTGCATAAACAACCATGCCTCTTGCTTTCTCTCCTCTTACACACCCACCTTTGTCAGAAGAAAGATTGTTCAGAATTGCAAAGGCTCTGCAAAGCAGGCAAGGGGAGTCTGTTGACTGTGACCAGAAACAGATAAGGCCACTACTGACTGTCAAAATCTGCCTCAGTGTTGCTTTGTATGCAACGCCTTGTGTGATGTTGGGCTGTCTGACAAACTGAGCACCTCTGAAAGCGATCAATTCGCCATCTCCAATGCTGTTCAGCAAGAAAAGTGCAAAGACTTCTGAAGAAATCAGACCTGGAGTCAATTATAATTACAATTACAGCAGAATTGTTGACTGAAATTGGAATTATAATGCCATTGTGTGCAATTACAATCAGTTACAATTATGCTGTGTTAATTATAATTACACTAAAAAGTAAGAAACTATACACATTATATTTAACTGTTTTAAATAACTAAGCAGTAATCGCAGGTACAAATTCAGAAACATACTATACATAGCATAAATAACATTTTTCAAACAAATGGGGTCACCAAAAGTGGTTGAAAATAGAACAATCGAATGACAAATAAATGCATAATTGAACAGTAAGCGATCAGTCGCTAACATATTTTATTTGGACCATTTTATTTAGATGTGAGCAGAAGTAAAACAGGAAAAGTGGGAGACAGTCTGACCCAGTCTAACGCATTCCTTAGAGGACGGTGGGAAGTACAGTATGCTAATAGGTTGGAAACATGCACACTCCCTTAAAAGAGACGTTTCTGAAGGACACAGATGGATTACAGTTGAAGTTTGAACTATTCCAGGATGTATTATAAGCTTTAGCATGAGTCACACAGAACTAAAAAAAACAGGTGTTGGTGAAAAGCAGAGGATGTCTAGTAACATCCCAAATGTGGATTAGTTTTTATCAAGGAACGCTGGTAAATTCAAAACGCAATATTGTGGCCAGATAGAACACTTTTTTAAAAAATGTAGTCGTTGCCAATTATTTTTATTATTTTATCCCAATTTGCAATGCCCAATTATTATTTAGGGTCAGCTCACCGCTACGCTGACTCGGGAGCGGCGAAGATGAACACATGCTGTCTTCCGAAGCGTGTGCCGTCAGCAGACCGCTTCCTTTGCACGCTGGAGATTCATCCAGGAGCTACAGCGTCAGAGGACAACGCAGCCCCTGGGCAGCTAACATGCAAGCCCACAGGCGCCTGGCCAGACTACAGGGCTCGCCGGTGCGCTGTGAGCCGAGGACACCCTGGCCGACCTGTAAAAATTCTGAAGTCATCCATTTCATTTTCAGTGTTCTGACAATCAGACTTTAGACACACCAAGTGTAAAGAGTGGTTAAAAACTTACTGGCTCCCACACTTTGAGTCTTACCACCACTGCAGTGTGTGTGTGTGATCTGGTATATTTTTATCACACAGCAGCCACATGCATCAGTAGCACTGGATCCCCCTCCTACCACCAAATCTTTCCTGTAAGCAGCTGTTTTATTGGAGCTCTGCAGTATTTCATCCTGTCGGGTCGTAACTGGGCTCTCAGTTCCTGGAAAGAGCACACAGCCTCATAGATACTTCAGATCAACTGCATGTTGATATTTCATTCACTATCTGTTTAATATGCTACTGTGTGTATTCTGTCATTCTGTATTGTTTTGTCCTGCTTATATTGTTACTTACCTTGCTTACCTACTCTTCCAGAAATGTCTCTCTTCAAACACATTAAAAAGCTAGGTGGTTTGAAAAGCGACCACAAGGGGTGTGCATATGTCATTGCTGCACCACACTACTGACCATCCAGCTTTAAGCTGGTAGAGAATGGTTTTTGCTGGAATAGACAGTAAGCCTGACAAATAAGCACCAGCAGCAATAAAGAACAAGTGTAATAGGATATACTGAAATATTGTGAAACTGTAGCCAGTACAAAGTAACCCTTTACGTGCTTTAGCTCACACAGAGACTGGGGTAATTGCCACAGAGAAACGCATGGACTCCCTTTGTCAGGTCAAGAGATAAACAAGCCTGGAACCATCCAAGCACATCACTCCTTTGTGCCATGGATTATATAATACACCTCCCAACAGGAGAATGTGCACCTTCAACCACTTTTAATTGAATATACAGTATTGTCGCTTACTGAAGTCCGGTTTACTAAGCACATGTATGCAGATTATTGAAAAAGCATTTCCTTAATAACCCCACTCTGACCTCATAAAGCCATCAGATGCTTTCTGCTAAACCAAAAGACCATTTGCACCAATGCAATCACTCTGGGGCTGGATCCTTCCCTTCTTTCTTTTCAATATTACAGTGAGAAACATACCTTTCTGCTAGCTATGCAGGCTTTAGCTGTCAAATTAAAGGAAAGCAGGCACACCTGGATGAGCCATTCATCATTGTCACTGGCCATTATGTGAGAACGAAGTGAATGAAAACAGCTGATGTGCCTGTGCCTGCATCTGTCTGGTCAACAAAGGCACAGATAAGAAGCAGGGAAACGCTGTGCTGATGACACAGGAAGTGACTTACTGTATCCTCTTGTTACTGTTTAATGTAATTAAACTACATTGTCCGCCAAAACAAAGGTTTTTAAAAAGGTGCAATACAAACATTTTATTACTTCTCATTCGCTGAACAAACTTCACTTTCAAAACTGCAGACTGTGCTACTACTACAGGAAAGGGAACTTCATTCAAAACTGCACAGCAGTAAACTAATATGTGTATCTATGGTATTTGTATTTATTTTTCAGTACAACAAAAAAAAAAAAATACATATTTCATTAGTTACAGTCCTATTTGTATATTCTATTGTAGCCTTCCTGTAAAGTTAATCAGTTGAAGTTCATTTATCTTGTACAACACTAGGACCCCACCCCCCAACCCTGGTTTGACAGAAAAGAGTAATCACCTTTTTCAAAGGAGCGACAGCAAAGTGGAACAAAGGATACATTTGCACAAGCTCTGACCAAATGAACTTGTACAAGACAAACTCAGAAGTCTTTGTAGTAGGTCAGATCCAGGTTTATTTGTTTCCACCTGCTTGCAGACCCTGGGGAGCTTTGCTAAATCTGTTAAACACTCTCTCACAGCCTTCTGTGGTCTTATCTTTCATGTAATCTTGTAAGTGAAAAGAGATTAGGATATCCAACTGCTCATTAATCTGTACCCTGGCTGTTGACAAATTGGTAAGGGTCGCAAAATTCACAGAAGTCCCACAAAAGACACTGAAATAGGTGTCATTTCAATTACCGTAAAATACGCTGAATAAGTCAATTTACTTAAAAGGAGGGAGCGACTAATACATTGGTGCGATGTATGCACTGGTGTGTCTAAAATTAAACAACTGTGCCAGTGCCACAATGGGATTACTACAGCCACAGTTATGGCTCACACAAACTCAACAACCCGATTTATATGTTCAGGATCTACGGCATTCAGGTCATATTGCTAGGTAGAAACACAAAACCACTGTACTAATTACATTTTTTTAATTTGTGAAACGCAAGTTTTTAGACTCCTGGCTGACCTCACCCGAAATGTCACATGTAACTCTGCTTCACTTAAGAGTTAACACAAATAGCTGTCAGTCTATGAATTTCCTCCCGAGCCTGAAAAAACTGAACCCGCCCCTGGGACCCGTAGCAAACAGCTATTGGTTTGAAAAACGTGTAGTAATCTTTTCAAGTCTTCCGTTCATTGTAATTGCAATGCTATAATAATGCAGGTGACTTTGAGACTGGATAAAGTAGGACAGTAGGAGAAAAAGAAAATGCTCCAACAGGTTTGAAATTGTGCGCTACTGAATTTGCAGAAATACATGTTAATCGCAATGCTGAAAAAAACAGTACGTGACTGGAGACGAAAACAAAGACAAACTTAAAATGGCCAAAAAGAAAAAAAAAAAAAACGAGCTGATAGGAGGAAAGTGTTTTGGCCCGATGTAGAAACATTTTGTTTGGAGTACTTTAAATTACTTTAATAAACACTGTAACTTGTTTTACATGTCAGTGCAGTATGTGTATGGTTATGGTTCTGATTAACAAAACAAAATGAATGTATTTGTACAGCTGGAAACTGAACGCAATTGTACTGCACCATATGCAACAGTACCAGGTTTTGTTTACTGGTTATTAAATGGGGCACTTTGCTTTTTAATTGATGAAACAGCACTGTTTAATACTTTTCTTTTCAAATTTGAATTAATACAACAAATTTGCTGAAGCCAATGCAGTGGGAACTGTTGTCCAAGTACGGTTTTGGAAAGAAATGTTCCGTAAAATGTTCTTGAACTTGTTTGGGTACTTGATAAGCTAAAATAAAATACCGGTAATTTAATACAGATGTGATGTGCAATGTATAACTTGATTTTATGCTCTTCTAATTATTACTTTTTACATTTTGAAAAACAAATAGTTTCTAGCAGTTTAACTAAAAACACAGTAAAAATATTAAATGGAATAAAATGTTGCAAACAAAGGTTATTTAGAAACTAAACCTGTGTATCTTTCTTTATTTACCGGTGATGAGCGTATAGGTAAAAACTCAACTGTAAAAAAAGTATTTTAAAAACACAAAAAAACGTGTTTTCCTAAAATTGAAGTCTCAAAAAGGGGGAGCAACTTTTATACCAGTGCGACCTATACAACGATTTTTACAGTATTTTTAGGTAAATTACATAGGAAAATGTCATATTACAATCTGGAGGCTATAAATACCTAGGCAAATAAATCTATAGCACAGGTAGAACTACTAATTTTAGTTGACTCATATACTGTATTTGATCATGACTGGTGCTTCTTTTGTGAATGTACTGTTTTGTATCACTTGACTGTTTGTGCACTACATTTTAAACCAGCATAGAATTGCTTAACTATTTATTAGTGATCTAAAATCTTATTTAAATGTTACTTGTTTATTCCATCCATTCAATTCAAACAGCTGAAAACAATTAAAATATTAGTTTCATACTAGTTTACACTTGAACCCTTTCAGTCCTGAATTATTTTTGTCAAAATTAAGTTATATAATTCAAAAGGGAACTCCTTTATTGTGTTGTGCACTAGCTCAAACTGGGATCTAGGAGTCCCGTGAGAAACCAAAGTGATTCCCAACAGAATCCCAAGGACTGAAAGGGTTTGAACTTGACTCACTTTTCTTGTGCTACCCCCAATGTATAGTGCTTTTCCTATATGAAATGCTGATTGTTGCAACTGTGGGGGCCAGTATGTTTAACCAAAAGCTTGATTGGCAACGGACTAAAAATCAACAGATGACGGCAGAATTTTTACCATCATCAGTGAAAATTAGTGCCATGTGAATCGTCCGTGTCTTTTTTTTTTTATCCCAGATAATTCTCTCAGAGGTCCTCACAATTAACTTTTTTTTTTTTTTTTTTTTTTTTAAAACTCAGGTGTCCAGAAATCAAATCAGGACACATTTAGGTGGTACGGTAACAATAATCTTAAACTACATTTGTAAAGACCCCATAAGCGAAGTTTCGTTCTGGGAACCCTTTATGATACTACTCACGTTGTGTGTGTTTTTTTTTTTGTTTGTTTTTTGTTTTTTCTGGAAACCCTTCAATTCAAGGATTAGCCTGATCTGTTCAGAACATTTTAACATATCCATATCCTTTTATAAACTGTAGTGTCCCACAATCCTATTCAATGCTACAATAAAATACAATTAAACTGAAATAGCAAAATATGGAATTGAACTTCTGTGCAGCAACTTGCCACCAGGTCACTCTAATCCCAACATTACTCTTTAATCCTACAACTGTACAGTCCTGTTGTTTCACACAGTATGCTAAAACTACACTGGCCTTGTTCTGAAGCAAATTCAGAAGCAATTCCTGGAATCATACAGATGTAACTGTATACAAATAGCATGCAATCTGACCATGTTGCATGAAGGAGCACTTCCATGATTTGCTGCAGTTATTGTATTTCTCTGAATATTTGCACTTTGGTTTTTATATATCACCTTCACTCACCATGCCGAAGAAGCAGCCGCCCCATTGTAGAAAATACTGGAAATACAATATTTCAATCACGGCACTAATTTTATTCTTATGTTTAAAAACAAGTACCCAAGTACAAATTCCATGTACAGTTTAACAAGCAATGTGTGCAGCCCAGCCACATATGTTACCTAACAAACTCAACAACTGTTTACTAGCTAGATTACTAACCATAAACAATTAAAATTAAATAGATTTGCCTGTCTAATATAAATTCCAACCCGTCCTATAAACAAGTACTCATTTCATAATGACGCGTATATCAGTTACATAAAACCTTGTTCCTCAAATATAGGAAACTTGAGCCCAGGCTGAATCCCCTTCAACTCTACTGTGTGATTATGTTTGTTTCAGTATCTCATGACAGCAAAACCCACCTAAAAGTCTGAACAAAAAAGAGTCCATGTAGCTTTGTCATCTGCAATTCCCTGAGGATGCCTAAACCTCAGAAGACCCAAACAAATGAACAGGTACTGAAAAAGGAATACTATAATCTACCCACACTTCAAAAAAAAAATAGAATGTAACATCTAGGAACTGTTTTACAATCTACAGATGTGTTGAGTCCTATTAAACAATTATTCATTTACTCTTAGGGTTCATTCACACTAGGTTTGTTTCAAAATGAGTGTGGTTCGGTTTTGGAAGCATATGGGAAGGCTACAAAAGAACTCTGTCAATTTCAGATTTTGTTTTAAATTGAACCGAATGGAGTTCTTCTTAAGAGGTGTTTTTAGTCCACTTGGTTAAAAGGACAGAGTTCGGCTAGTTTGTTTCAGTGCAATGTGAAGCACAGTCAGTTCAGAAAAATGCTGAAGTGTAGCAAGTCCTTTTGAAGGGAACCACGTTATTTTGCACCAGGGGTTCTTTTCCTCCACTGTTCATTTCCAATTCACTTGGTTTAGAAACTAAGAATACGTTAAAGGGTCCTTGCATTACATTATCTATCTGTGTAGGTTTAGCTGCAAGGACACAGGGTATATCGAAATGAGGTAATAACGAATCCTCATACACATTTACAGCACATAATATAAACAAGTATCATATAAGAAACAAAAGTGGGGTCTGGAAAGCTAGTGTGTATTTAATTACACATATTTTAGCAGATGCTATTAGGGTTGTGACAACAACTCGGGAATATCATATCGAACAGAAATCACAATAAAAAAAATAAAATTGCATTGTAGAAATAATTACCAGGTTATCGGAGATGTACGATACTGTATTTTATGATGATTTTTAAATGACAGCTGAATTTTACATGCTAGTTTTCATTTCATTATTCCAAAGGTAATTCCAAGTATTCCATTTGTTCCAGTGACATTTAATTAGTAGGTCTTGCAATGTATTAGAGCAGCAGCCACTTCCACCCTAACGACGGGCCCAGTGGTTGTGAGGCTTTTGTGAGACTTCATTACAAAAACTAAGTGAAAGCAGCAGTGAACACTCTTTCAAAAAACAAATGCTACAAGTCCAGTATCTTTAGGTATTTCTGGAGAAAATGGAGGCACCTGGTGTGCAAAATATCCTACACTAAGGTTATCACACCAACAGAAAACTGTGGACTATTTCAGAAAAGAGCAACAGGTATGGGTTTTTCTTGCAGCTATGCAGACACAGTCAACTATTCGATGTTCATTTAAAATTGATGTATTATTGCTTTCTTGTGCGCAGTATATGTAACATACTGTATGGTATCGTAGCTTGTAAATGCGGCAACATTAACTATTTTTTGTTGTTTTGTGCAAAAAAAGAAAAATGCACTAGGTATTCATTCGTCTTTACTATGTGTATACTGTACAGTCATTCAAAATGTAATGTGTACAAATAATGCATTGCAGGTATTTTAGTGAAAAGGACACTTAATCATCCCAGGTAAGCTGTCCTCGGTTTAGTGAGGGACTACTGTATTGTACATTTGTATAACCATCAGAATCTAAATGAGCAAATCTGTGCAGTTAAACTAGCTATGCAGAAAATGTACAGCATTTTAATACAAGTACTAAAAAGCTACAAAATAAAGACGTAACATAAATCAATTAATTCCTAAAACATACTAGAGATACTTCGCCTTGTACACTGTATATCTTTCTGTGATTATTTTACAGCAAGGATATGGGCTGTTAGATTATATAAGAGGGTGCAACTTAAATATGTATATAAAGGGTATAATTAAATTATGATAAATACCCTTTTAGTCTGGAAGTCAACACAACTACAAGACAACTGTTAACCAGGGCTGGGTTCGATTCCTGCTTTTAAATTCCAATTATTCTTTTTTAAATTAAATCCCAATTCCAATTACTTCAAAGGAATTGGAATTGATATCTAAAAGCCATAATAATTGTTGTGATTGTTCTGCTTTCATATGACTTACAGTGACTTACATTTAAGTAATTGTCTGCCACTGTGCAAAGATTACTGCCAACTGCAATTTTGATCAATGATGTGTTGGAAATGAAAACAGGAATTGACCCCAAACCTGCTGTTAACACAATTTGATATACTGATAAACGTAACATTTCCATGAGGTCCTACAGTACTATAAAACCTGCACTGCCTTTAGTACAGACTGCTTCGTCTGAGGTGGCTCTATATATTAAAATCACTGTGTCTGCTATTGTAAACATGTTCAAACCTGGCATTTAATTAAGAGCTCTATTTGTGTTTTAAACATCCCCTTGCTATCGCTCCTGGCGCTGAAATGATGAAACAATTGGTCACATGCTTTATATAAGCCAATGATGGATTGACACTTATTTTCTGATTTGTTGTATTGTTCCTATATACTACGACAAACTAGCCTAAGGATACCAATTACTGAGTCAGACTGCACTAACACAAGAGCTTTTCTGACACCTGCAATTAACAGTGTATTACCAGGCTTTAACAGGATTCCTAGATCCTTCCCAACTACTATTCCGTTTGAATGATTTTTTTCAATGAATTAACTTTAGCATTACAAAAAACATGACCTGATAAAAGTTTACCACAGTAAAAACACAGCAAAGTGTAATAAAGCATAGTGAAAGCACAGGCAAATATTGTAAGCCCGGGGAGATACTGTAAAAATATGGCAAATCATGGTAAATGTATAGCATTGTAAAACAGCAAAATGGCCATAGTAAACTTTGATTAGTCATAGCCTAAATGTATTACTACTTCAACAAATAAATACACCAAAGAACGGAGTATGTTACCCTACATTTAGAAATACATTAAAACAGGGAATTTCCATCAGTAAAACACATTTAGACATACAATTTTCATATACATATTAAATGACGGTTCACACCTATTTCTGCTGACAAGTTATCTTCTATGAAAGCGTCAGTACAGAAGAATCGTTCATTTACATGCCTAAAACAGCAAACAATGCTGAAGCAGAATTGCTTTTGTCTGTAACCTTCAATAACCCAGACCCTTTTTTTTTTTTTTTTTTTTTTTTTTGCTATTTGCTTTCATCCCAACAGCCTCAATTCAAAACCCTACCTTAAATTACTCAGGCTATCAGTTTACAGCAGCAGAAACTTGCCTTGGTATGTCCCCTTTGTAAACCATAAACCAACTGAATCCTTTGTCAGCTTACCTGAGCTGTAATTTAAAACTGAAAAACTAAGCTACATTTTAGCAGCCTAGGTTTAATTAGGCTGACACAGTGTATCCTATTCAAATTAAGAATCTAATCTATACAAAATAGAAGGCTTTCTTAAAAAGTTGGTTTGGAAATCTCATTTGGTTCAGAGAAGAATTTTCAGAATTTACTTGATTCTTTGATCAATAATTAAGAAATGCATGATTTTTTTTTTTTTCCCCCTTCGGTATGCTGGTACTTAATTTTGATTCGTTTCAGAGAAGTTTGTAAATGAGCAATCAGTCTTACTGGGTAAATACCTGGTTTTAAATAAATACAATAGCCCACTTTAGAATATTTTATAATGGAACACATTTTAAAGATTTGCAACACCCCCCCCCCCCACATTGTGAACTTGATTACCTGCGTATGTATAAGTAGCTCACTTTGTCCTTACCATGTTCGCATTCACAGGAAGTCATATGACGTTAAAGATTGAATACACACTAGTGTTTAGTGCCTATTAGGACAGTAGGGTCAAAGGTTAGAAAGTATGCAATGCCAAGAGTTTATTGTAGCTACAGTATACAGCAGGGATAGTTTTAATGGAAGATCTAATCATACAGCCTGACAGTTACTATAATAAAATCTGAAGAATATGAAGAGTTCGGAGCAAAACTAGCTAAGATACAAGTTATTATATTTAACGGATCTAAATGCACGCTTTCTTTCTCCTTTCTTACATACCGTACTTCATTTAAAACGTTTTTCTTTTTATTTCTGCACGAAATACACACGGTACGTATGTGTTTAATAAATGAACAAATATGATGCAACATCTCATAAACACATTCTAGTGTTTATACAGTACTGTTTTGTTGACACTTGTGTTTGTTGTGTGTATATTGTAATCGAAAACAATTAAAATAAACACAAACGTGGTTTCAATCGGGTACATATGCCATAAAACCAAAAGTAAATAAACAATTTGGAACCTATTGTTCATTTAATGTGACAGTATTGCACCTAGCATAACGAAAGATTGTTTCTTATGAACTAAGTCCAAACATGCCCATAATAATTTGTACACAGTCCGCATCTATCTCTACTATATAGTATATAGATATCTATATATTAATAGATATAAGATATATATATATATATATATATATATATATAGATATATATATATATATATATAATATATATATATAAAAAATAATTTTTATTATGGCACCACCGTGGTGTACAAGTTTTAGTTTTATATAAAACAGGTAAGCTGAAACACTAGTATGGGCACATTAAATTTCAAGTCCATTAAGAAGTCAATAAATTAATTAATTGATAACTTAATTGCACGTTAAATCAAATTTAAATGGTCATTGCGAGGTACGCTATATATATATATATATATATATATATATATATATATATATATATATATATATATATATATATATATATATAGATATATAGATATAGATATAGATATAGATAGATAGATAGATAGATAGATAGATAGACAAATACTAAACTGAAAAAAATTGAATGATCAAACTTTAAAAAGTACCACTACGGTATAACAGCTCTTATACAGAATAGAATTACGCAGTATGCATTTATTTATTTATTTTTATCCAAGAAATAAAAGCATCACATAATAAAACAGTTAACTAATTTAAACAATAATAATAACTAATAATTTAATTCAATAAAAAGTGTACTACCATTTCTTGGCTGAGGCGATGGATTAAACTTCAATAAGAATGCCCCCATATCTCAGCCACCCCCTCAATTATGCAAACTGCAGATTTATTGCCACAGTAGGCTACGTGAAACAAATTATTTTACTTTACTTGGAAATCGACATGGTCGCATTAGCAAGAAAAATCTAAATCACGGGTGGTTTTCACTTCTTTTTTTTTTTCTTTACCACTGAGCAGCAGATGTTTTTAAAGTCAGTAAAAGAAAAGGTTCTAAACTTTGTGACACCCGACACCGCTTCTAATCAATCGCAACTCACTCGGAGGCCTCGACAGCATTACAAAAAACTTTTGTTTAACAAATGGAACGCAAATGCATATTTCTAACAAAGTTTTAACAAAAAAATTAAGACAAATCTCCGAACTAACATGGCAAGTTGGTTTTCTTTCACTCTCCAAAACTACACTTAATTACAAACGTTCTTTTACATTGCGACGAATATATATTTTTTAAAAATGTGCTGCAAAAAAAAAACAAAAAAAAAAAACACTCGATTGATACCAAACAGTTCATAAATAAATAAATAATCACTTTTGGTTACAGCAAAACACCCCTGTGTTTTATCCCCTTTCTCCCTGATCCATACATGAAAACGAGGAGCCATACTGGTGCCTTGCATACAGCAACAATGTCCGTACGTTATTTTACCATCTTGGGAATCTCAACAAAAAAAAGTCAAAACTTACCACCAACCAGAAGGAAATAACTGTAAAGCAGTAACCCGATGAACAAAGTCTCCATTGCAAGTCCTTGTGGCAATATTTTCCTTATTCCGGCTCCATGATCTTATTTATTTTTGCAAAAAGTTTGTATCCTAAATAGTGGATCGTCTATTACTTTGTACAACCTCTGCACTGGGTAACTCCGCTCAACAAGCACACTACAGAAACGAGTGACAGCGGAAACCGGGTGACGTCACAGGACAAACACGACTACCCACTCACTACACTTGCAGTTGCAAGTCCTAACTCAATGCTAATGAACCAGGGGCACTGAGCGCCTCCAGGCAGCGGCAACACGTAAATCCAAATCTCCTAGACATACCCTTTTTATTGCCCTCGATAAAGAAAGATTATCAATACAGCATGA
Organism: Polyodon spathula; assembly: GCF_017654505.1. Taxonomy (NCBI): domain Eukaryota; kingdom Metazoa; phylum Chordata; class Actinopteri; order Acipenseriformes; family Polyodontidae; genus Polyodon; species Polyodon spathula. The sequence goes on from NC_054552.1 coordinate 8,345,329, forward strand.
TTTTTTGTATTTCTTAACTTGTCGTAATATTAATGTAACTCAACACGCATTCCACTCTGCCTGTACTACTGGCATAAAGAACACACCAGCACAAAACAACCAAAAATAGATATTACAAAAATATTAACATAACTAAACAGTGGAACTTTTTAATGCGACAATACAGCGTAACTATAAAGTTGCTGCCTCAGTTAGGTAAGAGTGGCTTGCTTCCGTCAAACTCAAATTCAACGTGTGTATTGCGATAACTGTCCGTGGGGTCAAGACTTGTTTGTTTGTTTTGTTTTAGCATTCACAACTTTTTTTGGAGGGAAAAAAAAACCCCGATTTCCAAAATTGAACATTGAACTATCATCCCATTTATCTTCTCCTTGAGGATCCCTTTATATATCATTTTCGGTTTCAGTTAGCACACTTGTGGCCTCAATAAAGCTCTCTAAGTACAGCAGTTAGCACACCAGAGTGTAACCGTTTACCTGCCCCCCCTGCAACACTGCCCATAGTGGATCTCCCTGGCTTGACCAGGGAGCCTTTCTTCCTATCATTCACAGACCAGCTGCTTCACCTATTGACTCTGTTTGGATTCTTCCAGTAATATGTTTCAGTCATGAAGACACTGCTGAGGTGAATGTTTCCTACAGAATTGCACACCTGAGCTCTGTGTATAGTGCACGAAAGGTAAGGTGTAGGAATGGTTTTGCTGGTACATCTACTTTAAGGATTGGTCGCTGTGATGCTTGGTTTGCTGCAGGACTCCACCGTCTGTTTCTTTCAAAGTTTCAGCTGGTGCAAAACGCAGCTGCTTATGTTTTGACTAAAAACTAAAGTCAACACATTATTTCTATTCTGGATTCCTTACATTCCTTTATTAGTTTATCACTGGGGCTGGGAGTATGTTTTGTCTTTTGTTCATTACTTATACATCAAGAACTTTAGATTATGTACTTATTGATTAGCAATCAGATTGCATTGAGCTGTCTTTATCGTATTAAACACCACTGTACTTACAATAGTACTATGTAATTAATCCATACGAAAAAAACATTAATTAACGGTACATTCATATTGAATGCCAAACTAAACATGAATCTATCGCAAACAGCAAAACTGGTCTTAAATGTATCAAGAATGTATCTCCTAAGCCTCACAGGGGCACTGGTCTACCTTCTTTTCATGTGGCAAACAGGTAGGTCTAATTAAAAGAGACTCACAGGTTATATTTTTCTGTCCTTTATGTTATCTGATCATGAAAAAACCTCAAGTTATGTCTTGTCAGTTTTCAAAAAATCTCTCCAAATGTTAGACCTTTTCTTTGTACATGTTCTTTTATTGACTCAACAAACAGAATGTATAACAGATACTGTTACTTTTTAAAAGCAGGCATTTTTCTTTGACAAAGTGGTGTTTATTCAATTGATCTGTAAAGTGTTGAATTAAATGCAGTTTAAATTGTTATATTATAAAAAGAACATATAGTAACTGAGCACATACTAAAACCTTCAGAAGAACAATACTTGAAACAGAAAATAAGAGTTAGAATTAACAACTGTACCCCAAGTTAACAAACGTTGTTTAAATACAGCTTTAGTTCTTATATCTTGCAATTGAAAGCTAAATATTGTAAGACTTTTTATAATTCACATTAATGTTAACATGGTACCTTCAAGAGTAGGTAGTGGGGTTCTGAAAAATACAGCATTATATGTCCCCATGTGTTGCTGCAACTGTTTCAATAATGTGCATGTCATTTCTTTTCATTGTTAACAGCATGACAACTTTTTACACTTATAATAACTTTAAAGTCTTTTTCAAAGCTCTTTTCAAAATGGCAGCTCTAGTGCACTGGGATTTGAGATCTATCCTCTAAATCTTTGCAGGATGAGCAATTAAAAACATTTAAAACATAAGAAGAGGTGTCTTTTCTGTTCCGTACCACATCACTTACCTGCTACTTACTCTTTAAGGGCTTTGCAATTTCTAATTTAGTTAGCTGTGAATTCACATCCCATATCTTTATAATCAAAGGATACATATTAAAAAACGAGCTTGAATATCAAATCACAAAAAACTAAATAGCAAGCTTGCTTAATTACAGTGTGTTTTGCTTTATGCTGTTTCTTTCATTTGTAGTTCGCTCAAATACTGTATAGATTGCATGTGTGTGTGTGTGTGTGTGTGTGTGTGCGTGTGTGTGTGCGTGTCAATGCAAGCAAAAGGGCCTCTTTGAAACCCAATGGGGGGGGCATACAATTACCTTTGACATGGCACTTATTGAAATATTCCCAATTGTTTTCATTATCCAATACTAATATTTGGAAATGATCCAGAAATAAACTGCATTAAAGTCTAGGGAACAGGAATACAAGAAAACAGTTTTGGATCCTATTTATTTATCTGGGTTTTTCTTTTACTCTTTTATTACCCAGTTCAATAACATGTTGGTTGCTTAACACAGATCAAGCCTTTAAATGTGTCCTTATCTTCCTGGAGCTGTAACATGACACAGTTCTCTTTGTTTCCCTAAACCTATTGTCAGTACAGAGAGGCTTTATGCTTACCCACCAATGGATCCAGCAGTACTGTATGTTGAGGGTCCCTGCGCAACAGATTCAAGCAGGAGCAGCAAATATTGTAGGGCTGTGGGGGTTCAAAGTATGCATTTGGACCTCATGAAGTTTGGTCAAATGTAACCCCACAAAAAGAATACATTGTTAATGTTGTTTCTCTTAAAGTTATTTCTGAAAATGCTACCACTGCCAGGATTAAAGTCAGTAACAAAAACCATAAAATGACTTTATCTTAAAAAAATGAATCAGTTAGCTGACACATTTCTCAAGTACAATAAAAGCTATTTTATATCCATATTTGTATGAAGTTTATAGTTACCATACTATTGATATCGGGGCACAAGAAAACACCATAACAAAGCAAGATGACATGAAACACACTGTACTTGTCTTCAGTTCTGTAAGGGTTAATAAGAAATGTACCTCAGAAGTGGATGGAATAGGTAATAAGACAAGGGCCTCTAGCAACAAATAATAGCAAGATGTCAGAGTTGAAAATACTTATTTCAATATATTTTTGAATGCTTTCAATTTAAAAAAAAAATAGAATTGAACACTAAAACAGACAGATATATGATGTATTTTAATATATTAAATTACATTAAGAAATTAGTTCATACTAGACAACAAAGATCTTTGGGCCCAACAGCAGTGCACAGCCCTCCAATGATCTCTAGGTTTAGTGAGGTCTCATTGCGAGCTTGCTATTCAATTGATCCCAATGCAGCAGATCTAGATACTGCCTGCTTTTGAATAATTGAAATAGGCTGTGTTTTTTATATTTTCAGAGGATAAAGAGACTACAATGCACTGTTTCTGTGTTTGATTTTCACATCCTTGGACCTTATGCTTTATTTAAAAACAATGGTGGAATTTAGATCTTCCACTGTTTACATCACTTGAATATACCCCTGCTGTGCCATGCGTGTATTACTCCAATTAAACAGGAATCAGCTCTAATTGAAACTATTAAAAGCCTTGTTGGATTCCCATTTATTATAAGTGGTTCCACAAGTCAATGCCCCTACGGTTTCCAAATATACAGCTTAACATTATGGGTTTTCTAACAGTACAATCTATCATTGTTTGTCACATATTGAACCCATTATATGGACCCAGTGCCGTTCAGCACGAAAGACTGGTTCTGCACTCTGTAACACACAAAGGGATCCAGAGAAAGCACTAATAACCATATATGGTTTTGCAGACTCCTGTACTCTAAGGCTATAATAACTTTCAAATTACTAAAATGACATGCTATAGTAATAATTGTCCCAGTTCTACCTTTTCCAATTTGTTTTCAGAACAGCAACAAACTCTGAACAAACAAAGCAAATCCAAGCCTGCCCTGTGATAAACTGCACTGATGACAAATCATGACTGTGTTATGAACGGAATAGCCCTTTTATTTTAGTTTTTGTTGCTATGTAGATTTCTGTCCGGGTAATTTTGCAAATACTTTAATTTGGTTTCACTAGAGTGCTGAAAAAAATGTGTGTGTGTCATGTCATTATATAAATATAGTTTGCAGAAGTATTCACCCCCTACCAATAATGTCACAATTTTTGCCATTCTTCACAGGAAAATTGCTCCAGTTCTAAGAAGTTTGTTGGGGATCGTTGATGGACTGCAATCTTCAAGTCTCGCCATAAATTTGATTGGATTCAAGTCAAGACTTTAACTGGGCCACTCAAGAACAGTACATCTCTTTTTGTTCAACCACTCCAGTGTGGCTTTGGCTTTGTGCTTCGGGTCATTGTCCTGCTCAAATGTGAATTTCCTCCCCAGTTTCATGGTCTTGGCTGACTCAAACAGGTTTTCTTCAAGGATTTGCCTGTACTTTGCACCATCCCCTCTATCCTGACCAGCTTCCCAGTCCCTGCTGAAGAGGAGCATCCCCATAACATGATGCTGCCATCACCATGCTTGGCAGTTGGGATGGTGTTGCCTGGGTGATGTGCCGTGTTGGGCTTGCGCCAGACGTAACGCTTGGAATTTAGACTGAAAAGTTAAATTTTGCCTCGTCTGACCACAAAACCTTTTTCCACATGCCTGCAGTATCATCTACATGCTTTTTTTGCATACTCCAGATGTGCTTTAAGATGAGGCTTTTTGAGTAATGGCTTCTTTCTTGCCACTCATCCATACAGGCCAGCTTTGTGTAGTGACCTTATTGTTGATGTGTGAACACTGACTCCCATCTCAGACACAGAACTTTGCAGATCTCTCAAGGTCATTGTGTGCTTCCGAGTGACATCCAAAACCAGTTTCCTGCTTGCCTGTCTGCTAAGTTTGGGAGGGCGACCTGATCTGGGTAGTGTCTAAGTGGTATGATGCATCTTCTACTTCTTAATGATGGACTTCACTCAGCTGAGACAAATAATCGGTGCCTGAAATTTTCTTGCACCCTTCTCCTGCTCTGTGCCTCTCTACCACTTTATCCCTTGTTTTGAAAGCTCCTTGGTCTTCATGGTTGCTTTATTGGATCACTATGTGAGTTGCAGCTTGAAAGTCTTTATATACCTGAGGGAAATTATCTACAAATTAAACCACTTTTGTTGGCACCTGAGTATGCTCAGGTGCCAACAAAATGTGAAAACTTTGCAGAGGGGTGAATACTTCTGCAAACCACTGTATATATAACTACAGTTGTAATAGGCTTTCAAATGTCTACATTTTGTTTGCTTCATGTTTTTCAGTAATAAAGGTTTTCTCAATGAATATATTTTTATAACTATATAAAGAATTTCGCAGGCATGTTTTGGAGTTGTATTTCAAGTCTACACCTTTTTTTTTGGATGCTTTCTATAGAGATTTTATTTATTTGTATTATTTTGTATTTATTTATTTGGCAGACGCCTTTTATTCAAGTAATTTTGAATTTAGTGGCTCACAGTTGCAGAGGGGACAGGCAGTACTGTTGCACACCCCTAGTAAACCTGGTAAGCAACAACATAAGCAGATGTGACAGGGCGGAGGCTGGTTGTGAACTGGTAACCCTACGCACTGCAAGCAAGCGTCTTAACCACAATGCAAAAGAGCTGGACACGTCAGCATTTGTGGTTTTAGAGCTTTTAACCTCCTCTCATCTCACTGACGGGACACAATTTGTAACAGCAGTGTATCATACATCACTGCCCATTGCACAGACAAAGCAATCAATAATTATGCAAAACACAGCTGATAGAATATTAAACAGGAAAGAAATTAAATATTCTGAAAATGTTAAGTAGATTCCTGCTCATTGCGGTGAAATCAGACCATCGGAATATCACAATAAGAAATTATATAACTCAATTTTTTGCTCTTGTGTATTCTAATGCAATCTTTTAGGGACAAAGATTCTGTATCACACTAAACCCTATTTCGATCCTTTTGTCTTCATGTTTACAGGAGAAACGATAAAATTGTGTTTCACGTGTGGTGGTTGGCTTGGTAAACTCTGTGGAATGATCAAACGTAAAACTTTTAATGGTCAATCTATTGTTTCCATGGCTGCTACAAATTCAGTCAAACTGCAGTCAAAATAGAAACACATGTCTTACTGAGTGCCTGAGTAGGGTAGAGCAGTGCTTCCGTGTATAGAAAAAAGACGCAATGAAACCTGGTTTGTTGGTCACCTGTATTAAGCAGCCTTTGGCATTCCCTTTGATGGAACGCACTTTATCAGCTCAGTATCTACCCCCCATGTGGATTCTGTAACTCATAGATATTGGCTTTACTGTAATACACACAGGCTTCATTGTAGCCAATGTTTCTTATGCCATAATGAAAAACATCTGGGATAGGCGCACTCCAAACAAAGACTAACACATTCTTAGTGTACAACTGCTTACCACGAAATCCCTTTCTGCATATTTAATGCTGGAAGTTAAAATCCCCATGTCCCAAAGGCTGTGATTTCCTATTGTCTGGTTTGCAAACTGAAACAGTTTCCTTTGCTAGTGCTAGAGGGCATGTTTAGTAAAAGCGGTTTGTCACATCATTAGATTTGAAACAAGAAGATGATATATATATATATATATATATATATATATATATATATATATATATATATATATATATATATATATATATATATATATATATATATATATATACAAATAACCAAGGACAAATATCTGGTTCATGTGTTATTGGCATTCAAATAATAGTCTTATTAAAAATTGTAAGGAAATTGTATGAAATCTTTAATATACTATAGCTTGTTTCTTTGTCTACAAGCAAGGGTCTGGTGTGAGTAAAAATAGTTTATGCTTTTGAGTCTATCAGACCACATTTATGATAAGAGTTTGTTTGAGCGTTAGAGTTTAGATTGTAATAATGTATCGCAATCAACAGAGCTCATTTTTATTCAATGCAAGGTCCAAATCTGCACGTTATATTTATGCTGCAGGATTTCTTTCTTTGTACCGCATTAAAAGAGAATGCATAGTGAACCTGAAATGCGATTTGTTTGAAGAGCACAATTGAAACCATTAGTCCAGAAATTGCAGTTCAATAGCCAATAGTTTGTTTAAGCAAGTTACAAATATTGCATCTGTACATGTGTATGGAAAATGATGTAATTGCCAACATGGTTATAAGTGCATTGTAGCTTCAAAGCATTAAAGGATTTAGAAATGAGCTACAATAACTATAGAAATTAATCTAGTTTTTTTTAATTACTGGCAGAAGTGCTCTTGCAATTGAACAGTATTTAATCCTACCCCACCCCACCCCCAAAAAAAGCTTTCTCCAGCAAAATATACAGCATTTATAGGATTAACGCTGTAAAATATTACATCTTTTGCCTCAATTATGTATTCTGGTTTAAGCCAGCAGACAGCGGCACAGATTGAGGTTTTAGATTGAGTTACACATGACTGATATAATTGGGAAGAATGTGGAGACCAGCTATATCCAGTTTATAGAGATGGTATCTGCTGGTTTACACAAAGCAGTGTCCGTATTTCCTCCAACATGCATGTTTGCACAGCTATAACCAAAAGTTTTGCATCACCTAAAATTTTAGGATTGAACAATTAAAAAACAACAACTATATAAACATGTAGATCTTTTACTGTAAATCAAAGAAACTACAAAATGACTTTGCAAAAGTTTACCAGAAGTCATAATAGTAGTACAGTATTGCATGTTAGATTTTGAAATGTCACATTTTTCAATTTGTCGGTTCTTAAGTATATGGGAAAACTACAGTGGTATGTAATTCAATATGCTAAAGTAACATTATTCAGCATGTTTCTTCGACTTTATGAAGCTAAATTAGTTAGTTACATAGGGTGATGCAAAACTTTTTGCCATTGCTGTATGCATGTATGTATGTATGTGTGTGTGTCTGTGTCTATGCATGTATGTGTGTGTGTGTATGTGTCTATGCATGTATGTTGTACAATGAAAGAAATGGCTCTCTTACTGAATACGCACAAGTGTTGGCCAGATTCTCACAGCTATTTACTCCAAATTTTTCAGACAAAAATTCCACTAATAGTAACTAGTTTTGAGAATTCAGCCCCATGGTGTGTAACTTCTTATTTCTAAATGGAAACATTTCAAAAGAGGATACTGTATAACAAATCAGAATGAGATTTCCAGGGCTTTTCTCAGCAAATCATTTGCATCCAGTCTTAAAATATCTGCATTTTAAATACAGAAAAAAAGAAAAAAAAAAGTTGTGTTTGAACCATAACCCTTGAAGAAAAACACATTTTAAACAGACATTACCAAATCAGCTGACATTATTGTTCTTGGAATAAAAGGATGGGGGATATATTAGAGGAGGGGATTAATAGGCCTGGATTTTAATATTGCTTGAACATTTGCCACCTGTGAGGCCATATGACTGGGTTATATCAAAAGCAAGTGTCTGGATCCTAAGTCTTCAATAACTGAATAGTGTAGCTAGAGTTCTGGTATTGGTTGGTAGTTATCTGCCCAATGATGGCCTTCCCTGTGGCTGCTTGCCCTTTCATTTTCTGTTTTTTAAGACAGTTACATTTCCAGATCCCTTACTACAACCAGAACCACCACCACATCTCACCTTATTCCCACCCTTACAATTGTAATGGCAGTTATGCCACAGCCATTGTTTTAATTATGGTAACACAGCTGCATTTGCTTTCTGTTTTTCCCTCTTAAATGTATTTATTTACTTTTAATTTAGAGTGACCAATTTTTATTCCCCCCCCCCCAATTTGGAATGTACAATTAAGTTTTTTCTCTTCACCGCACTGTGTCCCCACACAGCACAGACGTTCTGAGGGTGTGTGAGCATCCTCCGATCTCACAAGCTTAAAGCCAGAATCGTTTTCACACCGAGCAATCCAGAGCAGGAGGCGGACGGGCTACCGATCCCAGGGAGAACAGAGACCAACCCTGCCTCCACTCTGAACGTGCTCGGTGTCTGGCCAGTCGGGTTTGCTGTTGAAGAGAAGCAATCCCTGACAATTTCCCATCCCCCAATCACAGCCAATGGGACGCCCCCTCGGGGTCCCCAGAAAAGTTTGGCCTCTTTGCACAGCCTGGACGTGAACTGGCACCGCCCAAGCTGTGTGACCCATCCTTATGCGCCCAGCTGCAGCGCTTCAACTGGATGAGCCACTCTGGGACTCCGTTAAATTAAATTCTAGTGCTTGGGAAAGGTGCTGGATTGAAGGCCCTGAAAAACCAAAGTTTATTCCAAGGAGTGATCACAGCACAGGTGCAACAGCCCAGCCCAGCTCAGCTCAGCTCAGGAGGGAGCCCTCTAAGCAGGTAAGAGCTTAGGTTAATTTCCTTGCCTATCCAAACCTTGGCCTTGTAACTTATGCTAGATCAATGTCTTTTTTATGTAAATCTAGTGATCTGTCACTTTGGCCCAAGTTTCCTTTTGTTTTACTGGTAATGCAGAGCATTGCAAGGTGGTGCTGGCATGTACTGATATAACACATGTCTATGGCACGCAACTAGAACATAAGAGCAGCTCTGGAATTCATTAAAAGCACCTTAACACAGACTGAAAAAAAACTTGGAAAAAGCACAATATTTGAAAGATCTGTTTACTAGGAACTGGGCTAAGGCCACAGTAACTAACTGCACAGAGTCCCTATACAACAGACTGGATATGGAAGGCTGGTCTCAAAACAATCAAATACCCACTCCCGTACTCCAGAAAAACAACATTACTGACAAAATATAAATGTCAGCATTTTCCGATAATGTTTTCCTCTAGTTAATTATATGTAAATGTATTGATTTAATGAATGAAACACAGAGAATATTATCCTTTTTTTTGTTTTATTGCAAAACCCAGTACAGAAATTAAACAGACGTTAGTTGGCACATTATAGGTATTCAGATCTGAATTATTCCCCACTTGAGGTTTCTATTGCATTGCAAAGAATCTGTGGCGTTAATAAAACACCCTTCTAAACACTGTTTCATTGTTCAAGGAATGCACTAACTTGCTCAGCGTCATTCTCTTTTCTTCTAAATGGCTTTAAGCAAAAATGTTCATAAGGATGCCTTGTGCATAGGTTAGAGTACAACATACATTTCAACAAATGTCAAAAACAAAATAAAAGAAAAAAACACATTCCTATGGCTTTGTCAGCAAGAGAGCAGGTTGGCACAATGAAAAATCCAAAAGGCAATTATCAACTGCTCTGCCAAGTCAAAAGGTAGTCTGGAAGCGCTGATGAAGGAAAAACAGAAAAAAAAGGTTTTCAAAAGCCTTTCAAACAAGTGAGAAAAAAAAAAAGTAAATAAAAAATAAAAGAAAACCTAAAATAATTTCAGTACCCAATACTGTCACACTCCAGAATCTGCATACATTCCATTAATTAAATAGTCCACCTGTGTATAGTCCTTCTTCTTATAGCTCTCGTAAGCTAGGGAGACAAACAATATGATGGTGAGCAGGAAAAACAACAGTCCAAAGAAAAACACTGCTAACAGCAGGCTGGTATCCACCAGCTGCATTGCGAGAGGCCTTATAGCAATCAAAACACTGCTATCTGCCACAGTGGTTTTATCCAGGGGGCTTTTTGACCCATATTTTAGCGGAGTTGTGGTTGCTACACTCTCTGTAGTTGTTGGTGGGTTCAGGGATGCTGTTGAAGGTGGTGGTGGCTTCTTGTTGGGTGTAGAAGTATATTCCTGTATGGTCTGGGCTGTCTGCTGTGTAGTTGCTTCAGCAGTAGTGGTTGGGATTGCACTACTGGTGGTTTCTTTTGCAATGGTTGTGTCTACCTGTGGCACAGGAGCAGATGTACCTTCCTGCCACATCAATGTTGCAGATGTAGGGATCACAGCGAGGGTTGTGTGGCTTGCAGGGGACGACATGCCTGTTGATAAAGTGGATTCCACTGGTGTCTCCTTTAGGGTTGTGTTTGGGGTTGTGCTTGGTACTGCATTAGTAGTGGGAGGTGGGTTCTGCGAGGTAGGGCTGGCTGCAGAAGGTACAGTGGAGTATGTTGTTGTAGTTGCGTTCTGGGTTGGTGGAGATGAATGGCCTGTTTCATTTCTAGATTCTGTGGGGTTGAGGCTGATGGAGTTTGTTTGGGACGATCCATTTGTTAGGGATGCCTGGCTTCTTGTTGTGGTTGCTGTGTAACTGGCGAGTGAGGATACAGTGGAAGTAGAGTTTGTTCTAGTTGGGACTGTTTTTACGTTGGTTGACAGTATAGCTGCAAAAAAAACAGATATGTTTGCATCTTTGGGAAACTTTCACTCACTGTGGTACAGTAAATATACTGACTCCATTGTTTCGTATTAGTATTTGCTATGTGATGACTTAAACATTTAATGTTAGTCTATTGCAAATTGTTTTAGAAATAGTAAGTTTAATTGTTAAATGTGTTTATATTTTCATTGCATTGAGATTTTATTTATATTCAGTACATGTTTAAATGGTGCTATAGAGTTTACTACCATTTTAATGCAGACAATTGTGAAGGAGTTTGTCACATTTTATTGCTTTATTACTAACAAGATACCAAAAGATCAGAATGGAGAGCTGCACTGAATAATATTGTTATACCTTTATCAAGTTTGCAAAAACCTGAACTCACATAACTGCGCTTACATCTTCAGCAGTTAGAATGTAAAATGGTCAGATTGGAACAGTTTAAATAGATGCACTGGCTTGCTGTACTATTAAATACTGTCCAGTCGCATTGTCTGTTACCTGCAACACACACAAAAATAAGTCAAAACTAGACCACACTTTCAAACAGTTATTTAATTTTCCTTTCTATTTATTCTTCTGGTTATAAACATCAGAAAAAAAAGGTTCTCTAATTTCGATATATACAACAAGATAGAAGTTTAAGATCAAGTCCCAGAAAAACATAACCACTCAGCAAAAAAAAAAAAAAAAAACTCAAGTATTGGAAGAACACATTGCAACAAAATAACAGCACCTTATATGGCTTGACTGAGCTCCCAAACAGAAGACAAATTCAAACAATGTTTTCATTATGGGGATGCACAAGCCAAATTATTTACAGAGTACATTCTCTCTCTCTATCTGTGACCTCCTCAAATCCTGGTCTTCTTCACTCCAAGAGTACAGAATGTTCAGAATGTTGGAATTTCTTGGATTACTCCAAGTCCAGGGTTGATAAGAAGGTATTGATAAGGTTTGGCATCACTGAAGAAATTGTGCTGGAGCATTTAAAAGCTAAAACAAGCATAAGAATGACTGATAGAACTGTTGAGTTATTTCCAGTATCTCATGGAGATAAATATCTACAAACAGACCTTACTGCAATCTTAAAGGGAGAGACAAAAATGATGCCCATTGTATTTGTCATTTTTTAATTTTTTTTATTTTTACCATGGCCAGATTCAAACCCTGGCTACTAGGGAAGGCTAGTTCATTTAATCATTGGTATCCAAAGCCTCGAATGCCAAGTTTACCTAGCCCTACATTTGCCCTGTGAGCCACCTACCCCCAAACTACAAGTTGCTGTTCTTGCTGTAATCAGCAAGGCACTTACATTCTAAACATTCTTTACCATCTGGCCTTTTTCTAAATGGCCACTCCTGCTCCCCAGCATTTGTACCAATTCTTCCCAGTTATTTACAATTCTGGACTGGGGTTGAACCATAGCAAAGACACATTCTTTCCTTACAAATACAGGGCACCTACTGGGTTGGGGGTATTGAATCTCCTCTGAACTGTAATCATAAAAAGGTGTGGCAAAGGAGAAGATATAGACTTTCCTACCATATTGCATGTTGCCTGATACCCTACACACTGGCTTCATTTTATATTAAGCCTTTTGGAAATCCTATTGCTTCAGGGGTCCATCAAACCCTCAATACTCTTCAATACAAGCCCTTAGATCAAGCCACTTGTTAAATAATCTCTTGATAGTAAACAAGTATATTTCAGCTGCGGACATCAACTGTATGCCCGGGATTACAGCTGTATGTGTGGGGGGCTTAGTGGCACACTATTTTAATTAGAGAGAACATGTTAAAAGTTTTCTATACAGGACCAGCTCATGAAACAGCACAATTAGGTCTAAAAATCCCTTTTATGTTAAATTTGAAACACTGGCATTGTTAAAATTGCACATCTTAAGGGGGAAAAAAAAAAATTATGCTTCTACCAAAAAGATTTTATGGGTAGATTTAAAAGCACCAAAACAACGTGGTTATGGTTCATTTGTTTTTACCGGGTGGTTTAGTCATAACTGATTATGTAGGTAACTCGCACTAGACCTGAACCCAGTCCTAGGTTTCAGAACTTCCCTTATTTAGATATTTTTGAAATGACCAGGTGCCAGGAGTTTGAACCATCAGGCCCCTGCTAAATCTGCTCTAAATTGATCACACCTCTCACAAAATAAGTCTCACCTGAGTTTAGCTGACTATTAAAAACTATAAAGTGATCAATTTAAAAATACAAAAAAAAAAAAAAAAAAAAACTAAAATTAATTAAACGTCTGCTAGAAGTCTTTGTCAAGGTCTTCAACCAATTGGTCGAGACATCACTGAATCTATTTAGTTTACCAAGAGGGAGTTGTTTAAAAAGCTATAAGGGAGGAACACCATGTACTGCAATTCCAATACTTCTTCAAGGGCACTGTATAAAAGCTGAGCCTCTTTGTTGAAAGCGAGTTTCAGTTAATATGGATCAGCAGGTCTAAAATACTGCAATAGACAGATAGCAGTGGGGTCTCTGTATCCAAGACTGCATGAATTCAGTCTCAAAAGATAATGATTCTATGCAGTGATAATGTCATGTTTTACCTGTTTGCCTTGTTTCATTACAGGCTCCTGTACAGTTTTTAACACTGTCCACTGGTGCCTGTCTTTGAAGGTCTGTAAGATTGGAGACACAGAAGGTCATCAACAGAGGAAGGATGATAGAGAGGGAAATCAGCACTCTCAATGTCATTTTCAGCAGTTACAGGGTGTGCGACGAAGTGAAGGTCACAGTGTGTTCAACAGATACGCTGACATTACTGCATCTGCAAGACAAACATATATGTCAATTTGTTGTTAAAAAAAATACCATCATTTTGCCAAAGGACAACCATGCTGTAACTAATGAATTAGTCCAGAGAGGTTGCAATCAGTACATATGAATAAATAGAAAGCAATTCAATCAATAGATCAAACTGCAGGTAGAAACAGCAAGATAACATCCAGTTAGTTCTTACTGCTCATTTTATGACATTAAACCCACACAGTGTTACAGTCACTGCACATTTCCACCAAAGCAATTCCAAAAACTGCACTACTAAAAAAATAACTCAAGGGCACCATCTAGCATCTTTTATCTGAACTACAGAAGCTTTAAGCTGTTCTGAACAGTTCCTGATCTAAATAAATCACAGCCAGGCAAATATGTAAAACAATCAATCCACAGTACAAACAATATTTATTTCACTCCGTGTGGCACTTTTCTGGGGAATGTGAACAAAGAAACCTTGCTAGGTACAATCACTTGGTTTAAATTAAAACCATGTTTTACCTAGTTTAAAAAGGTTTAGAATTTCAATCTTGAATCAACTGTTTCAAAATTACAATAATTAACAAAAGCGTAATATGAAATAGGCTATAAAAAGTGAGATTCTATGTGTACCAATAGGAGCCTTCGTTGAATAAATGTTACACCCCAAACGTGTTACCTAGGTGATCAAAGACCAGAACTGGTTCCGAACTGGTTAAAATAAATGTGTTAATCTCACTAAATTGCTGCACTCTTAAAAACCATATATCAGTTGGCTCAGTTGGGCTTGGCTCCTCCTTTTTAAAGACTACTGAAATCAACATGTCCCCCCTGGTTTTTTTTGTTTTTTTTCTCACTTTTGTTTACTCATAGCTTAAAATCCTACAAGCCAGTTCACCAAAGGAGGGCGGGCGGGCCCGCAGCCGGTCCGCCGGGGTCTCACTGCGCGTCAGTGGCACACACAAAGCGCTCCACAGAGCAGCTCCTCAGACATTTGCTCTGAATGAGCCTCCCTGGAGACACAGAGCTGTGTGTCTTTAATGAGAGAACACCTCCAAAGGCTCGGGCTGCCACTGCCTGGTCAACACACACTAAAGCAGAGCGGGGCCTTCAGTGGGCGGTTTCTTTTCTTGCCAAGTCCTAAAATTATCTTGGAAGACACCCTCCAAGTTTCTTATTTAAAGAAGCCTTAATTTAGGGCCTCTGTAATTGAACAGGGGCGGCGTATTTTTGGTTCCACAACTACAATCTGCAACCAATTAAGAGATGCAAGCAGTGCCAGATTTAAAAAAAAAAACCACGCCTTCACAAGTTCGCTTTCTAGCTGTTGTGTACACAACTCCGATTGCAATAATCTGTGTGCTGCTGGGTGCTTTGGTCAGGCGTCGCCCTAATTCGACACTCCAATCTGTACAGTAAATATGTCTCAGTGATTTCAGATGAAGGAATATCACAATGGAATGACCAGGGAAGCAATGACATGTCTCTCTGCTGTCACAGGGCTGGAAGCGGAGCTGTGTTACTAAGCCTAACGATTAACATTGTGCGGTTTTAGGATCCAATTCAAAACGAAACTGATCATGGTTCAAAGCTTGATCAGTTGAGCTATACATATAATGCTAAGTCATGATAGGCAAGACAGCAGAGCGTATCGAGTTGTCAGTTGGCAGGCGCTTCCGCATGCAGAACAAATGACCGAGATTTTCAATGAAAGAAATCACTAAACTTCAGCGATCTGATTAAGGATTAGAAACTCAAAGCAAAATCAGTGCCCTCCTGGGTGATCATGCTGGCCCTACATCTTACTGCCAGCGTTCCGCGGTATTTACAGATGTACTTCTATCAATTACAGATGGTACTGAATGTTGGCAATGTGCACTGTTTAGCATTTTGTTTCATTGCTCCAAACATCCTGACTGATGACAGAAGGAAAAACATCTGTATGCAAACATGTAATCCTACCAGCAATGTGGTAACATTTCATAGCAATTTTCAGTTTTGATATGAACTTGTTTCAACAAGCTGGCGTGGTGCCAGCAACAATAAAAGAAGGCACTTTCGACAGACAATCTCAGAAATCAAAAAGTCAAGAGGAGTCACCACAAAATAAACTCCCTAATTATTAGCACACTGCATAGCATAACAAACCTAATCCAATCATCAAACCAGAGCATTTTTTGGTCAATTTTCCGAAGAAAGATAACTCATAAAAGACGCAAAATCAAAAAGGTGCCACTTCTGTTTCAAAGCCATTGGAGACAGATGGCTTTTGCTTTGCTTTGTTTTTTTGTTGGTTTTTTTGGGTTTTTTTTTTTTTTTTACACGCAGACAGAATTCTTGGGAGTGTTTACGATACATGGAGATCAAATGCAGTTCTCACTTAAATGATACAACAGAATTGAAGGGGCTTTTCTGAAAATCTTTCATCTGCAAAAGCCAAATAAACTGAAATACATGTATTTTATACACAACATTCATTAACACATACATTAATGGTTATGCCCAACAAATAACACTAGGATTACATTTGGATTAAGGTGCAGTTTATAAAAAGTCACAAATTTAAAAATGGCACCTCCGTTATATTAAAAAGAGGAACACATTAGTGCTGAAACAAATATCCAAACAATTTTATTATTTGATCGCAAAAAAACATGCCCCCGTCATCCAGAATTTACAACAAGTGACTGTTAAATTTGCCTGGAGCCATGTGGAAAACTTGTAGTTATCAGGAAATGTGTCTAATCCAACGAGACTTGATTATTTAAACATCAATTTAAGTACTGTTTTTATCTGAAATACATACACACACACATATATATATATATATATATATATATATATATATATATATATATATATATATATATATATATATATATATATATACATATATATATATAAAATTTAGTTGTTGCCAAATATTTTATCCCAATTTGTCATGCCCTATTATTATTTAGGCTCAGCTCACCGCTACCACCCCTGTGCTGACTCGGAAGAGGCGAAGATAAACACACGCTGTCCTCCGAAATGTGTTCCGCCAGCCGCCCATTTCTTTACACACTGCAAATTCATCATGCAACCACCCAGGAGTTACAGCATAGGAGGACAACGCAGCTCCTGGGCAGCTAACAGGCAAGCCCGCAGGCGCTCAGCCAGACTACAGGGGTCGCTGGTGTGCCGTGAGCCAACATATGCCTTTTGTAAAACTGCACATTTGAGACCTACATACCAAATGAAATCCAATACTGCGAGAATATGCCAGACAAATAGTTAGATAAAGATGAAATTAGATTTCAATTCTAGGTCCCATCTGCCCCTCTGTGGTTATCAAGATCAAAGGCTGCTTATTTACTACTGAGCGACTTCAAGTCACAGCAATGAGCCCTGCAAGCAGGGTTTTACATACCGACAGCCTATCTTACTCATCAGTGCTGAAAAGGGATTCTTTACAGCCAAGCGAGTTCATGGTGTAGTCAGCAGTGAACAAAGTAAACAAGACCCTGGCCCAAACAGCTACCCAATGTGAAGTTACGAGAAGGGGACCAAACTGCAGGCTGGATCTACAGGATGCAAATCTTACTACATTCCATCGCTCTGACACTGAAGGTCAAGCGGTGGTAAAATAACTTGAGGGTTTGGACCTGGTATGTCACCTCTAACTCTCTGCCTTACTTCATGGATTAGTCAAGTTGTCAAGCTCCATTCTACAGCTTGGAGTCCTTTGTGTACAGTATCCCTGACAAAGAAGTCTCAGTACTTGTGTATCACTTTGGAGACAACTTTTTATCAACAACATTACAGCAATTTGTGTTTTTCATTAAGTATATATCATTTTTCTTATGTATCAAGAATTTCTGATATAATTTATGTTTCATAATTGACAGACACATACAACGACTTAGCTAGTAGAAAGACAATACTTAAGGAAACTACCCTTAAACTCTTGGAAATGCTTTTAAACATGCTGAAAATGTTGTGCTATTTGTACTTATCTTGTCAGGGTTACTGTTTCTGTACTGATTTGGACAAACAGTGGTCATAACATTGTCAGCAAGGTGTAGGGCCACCATTGGAAGCCAATGATCACCTTCTACCTGCTCTCCAGAATGACCTTTAGTGTCAGAACTTTTGAAACCTTATAGATGTATGCAGTCTTGGATACAGAGGCGCTAGCCCATCTAAGCACCTACTATCAGACCCAAAGTGAGTTTTTTATTCTCTAACCAGTGTGCATACAGAACTTGGCCAAAACGTGACACTCTGTATTATGGGTTTCAAACGCATAAATATGGAAAAGGAAACAGCATCCAAACAACTCCGAGGTGTAATATAGTTTAGAAACTGAAACTGTCGATCCTACCCACAGTGCGAGAGGATGTGAAAGACACAGGAGAAATACATTTCAATAACAGACCTGGGCCATGACAGGAACTGGGCGACACTTCACAGGTATACAGATCAAAACTAGGGGCAGGGGAAACACAGCTACATGAGATCTTAACTGCATCCCTGCTGTGAGATGCAGTTTAGTTCAAGTTGAAAAAAACATCTGACTAAGAGAAACAGTGGCGCAAGAAGGAGACTTACAGCTTTCTGGGAAGAGAAGAAAGGTGAAAAAATGTATCCCTAATGGCAATGTACCAAGTAGAGGTGCTGCTTCTATACAAGGTAAGCGTTTCCATGGCATCACATTCAAGATCCTGGAAGTGGCTCAACCGCATGGTGTACAGGGGAATCTTGCAATCATATTTCAATTCAGGCTGTAAAGTGCATGGTGCTAATAAAATAAATCTTACTTGAAGCTGTTGGAGAAGAGTACTGAACACTCATTGCTGATCAGTTCAAAGATGTACTTCTGGTTGACACTGAAAACACGTCTGGGAGTTTGAAAAGAGTAACTTGTTTAGGTAGTACTGTACATAACACCCTGCAAAAAAAGTCTATGTACCGAACCTACCATGTGTACAATATGTCCCTGAAAGTTCATTATGACATTGTAGAGGGTGGCTCAAAACCAGCTACACTCGAGCAGTTCACTGATATGCTGAGAAACAAAATACACTGAAGTGAGACCAGGGTGTGAAAGGATGGGAGGGACTGGCCCCCTGACATTATGTAATCAAGTGATATTTGAGTTTTAGGTTAATCTGTCAATACTTGGTGAATTCCTGTTTGTCCATCGTTTAACCTAGAAAAATGAGAACAAGTGGCACTTGCTTTTGCATAGCACAACAAATCTATTCTTTTCAATCCGTTTCACCCCCCTATAAATGATACGATTCTGAAACAAAGAAAGTGGAGGACATTAGATTTTCACACAAACATTGCAGTATATTCGATTTACAAAGCATCAGGGCTGCCTGTCTGCTGTAACAAATAAAGTACCAGTAGCTGATCTGACACACCATATATTTAAGCAGTGAAAATGCTGGGTGTAAATAAAGGACCCTTCCCTTCACATTTACTGTGTAATCTCAGCCAGCATTTCACAGAGAAACACACAGTCAGCAAGCAAACCGTGGGATACCGGGCATTCATTCCAAGGTGCTGTATTTTATTCAGGCCTACACTATAAGATGTTGTGCAATACACTGCTGTTGTGGATTCTGTCCACTCTCTATCGATGAGATGAGATAAGGTTACAAGCTCCAAAACCACAGATTCAAACAAGCTTGGCTCTTTTGCATTGTGGTTTAGACGCTCACTTGCGGTGTGCGGGATCACCGGTCTGCAGCCAGCCTAAGCCCTGTTACAATAGCATTAAGAATATATTTGCGATCTGTTCTACATAAACGTTTATAGAAGGAAGGACTGCCTCAACACTCATTATGAAGTCTACTAACCAAACAGGTTTTAGATGAGGTTACTGTGGAGAAAAGAAAGGGTCACAAAACTGACTGTGAAATCAAGTTCAACCCCTAAGAATGGATTTATAGCATAGTGATTAAATGCTGCTCTTTTATGCTAACCAGAACTGGATCAACGCCGATGTTACCCGAGATGTTTGCTCTTGGATTAACAACAGGGTGAAACAGCCGAGGGGGGGGGGGGTTAAGATATGGCTGAGCATATATACTCAGCATTTAAAGTTTTTTCACTGTTAACTCTCCTTTACAGTAGCAGAGAAGAAATGATATACTGTGCTTGTGCTGCCGATATGCTACTGTACACAGGTACCCTCCCTGATCCTTCTCAGCACATCTGAACACCAATGCCTGTGGAGGCAACGTACAGCACATTATGTAGTGCCAAGTCTGAGTCCAACTGCCATACTCAAATAAGTTCATTGGTGCACATCAGGACCCTTGGTGGCAAGAACTGGTGCCTATCAGCAAACCCTAAAGCTGAGGGAACACAAAGCCACTTTATGCCAAGCAACACATATTTTATATAACAACTATGACAATGAGGGTTGTGCAGCAAAGGATTACGATTAGGGT
The DNA here is from genome assembly GCF_017654505.1 of Polyodon spathula. NCBI lineage: Eukaryota > Metazoa > Chordata > Actinopteri > Acipenseriformes > Polyodontidae > Polyodon > Polyodon spathula. The sequence goes on from NC_054552.1 coordinate 8,365,785, forward strand.
TAGGGTTACAGCACAAAGGATTCCATAAGGACTTAAAATAGCTGAGAGCTGCGAGCCTTTATTCTCACAGATACTCAAATGAAAATGATATAGAGAACCTAGTGATTGCATACTGCAAGAGGAAAAGACAAGTTCTGCATTTGGATTATTAATTAATTCAGTCTCTCCACCCATAAGTGTTCCCACAACACAAATTAAGTATGTATAGCATTTCATTAAATAAAACCAACAACATTCACTTCACTGTCATTGGGATTCGGAATTTAAGAATGGCCAAGTTGCAAGTTGTATTTTTCATTTCATGTGTGTTACTTATTTTCTTGATTTTACCTGTTGTGTAATCTGATACAAAGGTAATCTTTAAAGGGAACTTCATCTCTGGGTCTGATTTGAAGGGGCATATTTTACTTTCTAAATGTACCAACCCAAGATCTGAGAAGTTTTCAAATAAGATTGTGATCTACAGCCTCCACCCCCACTACACACACACACACACACAGGTGTTAACTTTTTTTTTTCTTTTCCCCATTACAAAATTCCAACAACAGCTTAACTTCCAATTCTTGTTTGCTAGGGTGGTCAGAAACACAATCAGACCAAAACATGAGAACAAAAAAAAAATAATAATATATATATTTTTTGATTAAATAAAAGTTACACCAGACCAGAATTTGGGCTAACTTGTGCACCCGTTCGTTCGGAAACCCAAACATTGTAGCTATTGGAAACGGATTACCTATTTCTCTTAGTCCAGTGGTTCTCAATCCCAGTCTTGGTGGATCTGCTGGGCTTTTTTTCCAATCAAGCGCTCAATTACATAATTGAACCATTAATTGAACAAATAATTTGCTTAATTTGAGCTTTTTAATTATTTTAAACAGATGGAGATTTCACTTTAGGTAGAAAATTCTTAAATTCTCCAACTTTTTATAAGCTACACTACATAAAAAGTTAAATTAAGCTAATTATTAGTTCAATTAAGTCATTGAACTAGTAACAGCAGGGCAGATACCAGGCTAGAGAACCACTGGCTTAGTCTATGAAAGAAATTTAACTAGTCGCCCCCTCCCCCTACATCTAATGTTCAAGTATCTAGATCTAAATATAAGAAATGTGGCATAGCAAAACGAGTGTGTGTGTGTGTATATATATATATATATATATATATATATATATATATATATATATATATATATATATATATATATATACACACACACACACACACACACACACACACACGGAAACAAACCGTACATTTAAAAAAAAAAAAGCATTGGCTTTTCCTCACTACTAATAAAATGCATATATGACCCACTAAACTAACATTTCCAGTAGGGCTTAAAAGGTGGCCCTATGTGTACTGTAATGTGATCTGATGTTTATAGACTTGACTACACCCACACATTTTTATTTATTTTAAGTTTCGATATAATCATTTCTGTGCACTTTTTGTTTTAAATTACAGTACGTAGTTGACGGCTGGTCAACCACAAGCACTGAAACTTCTGTGTCAGATTCATGCTAGTTTGTGGCTACATTTGCTTTCAATTTTGTTTGTTCAAAACAGATCTTATTTGCAATAATGCAACAAACACAATTCTGTTTTATGTAATCAAAGACACAAGGTCAATTTAAAGCAAGAACAAAACTGCATTTCTTGAATTTCAATTGATAAATTGTTATGATGTTACTTACCATTGTTCTTTTCATAATATTGAAGCTCAGGCGTTTTGTTGTCTCTTTATTTTTAGAAATTGTCATGTGACATACGGCATCCCAGCTTGTGTGTTACACCAAATCCCCTTTAATGCTCTGAAAGTGGTATTATACACGAATTGCTCTATGCGGCCCAAACAGTAGCTGGTTTTCTTCTCTTGCCTATGTGTAAGGAACAGTTTCATCCAGTCTGAAACGTCACCACATGCCTATACGCTGGGTTTGTCATTTTTGAACAGGAACCAAACGGCGAAGTGTATAGAAGCGGAACTGATGTAAAGAAGACGCGCTCGCATAATTCATGATTTGAGGCAGTGTGGCTGGCTCTGGAAAGCAAAATACATAGCTGGAGAAAAACGATGCCGAATGCACCAGTAATAATCTGGATGACTTTTTACTGTAGCATGTTTTTTCAACGTATGCTATACCAAGGAGCTGTACTGAGTATAGCGGGAAAAATGTCATTTTAAACGTATTGTATTAATTGCAATAGTAACGTACTGCATATATTAATCGTTTTTAATGCCGAACCATGCTTAACCTAATTTTATTGCTGAGGAGTGAACCGCTTATTAAGGTATTTTTATGTAAAACCTCACCGTATTGACCGACATGGGTGAGGGATTTTGTTGTTTCATTTCGTATGCACGACTTGTTTTTGTTTAACCTTTTTATTTTGGCTCGGTGAGCCGTGTTTTGTTGTTAATTTTGATTTATAAAAATAAGCCTGCAACACTTCAGTTCTGAATCTCCTTTCTGCTTCCTGACTACCATAGACACCCGGCCACTCTACCACAGGATCAAACTCTTAGAGGTCAGGACAGCCAGAGAAGGCGCAATTGGCTTGCTCCTCTGACCTCATGTGGGAGGGATATCAACTTGTATAGTACTCAGTTATACTCATAAAAACACTACATGGGAAAATGAACAACATAAAGAAAACTCAGTGTTAACTGTAATGATTCTAGGAGATTTCACTCTGCACAAAAACTCCCCAACTCACCTTAGGCATCTTTCATTTAAATCATAGCCCATCCCCTAAGCTGTGGAACTTGAAATTCCTGCGAACATGGCCAAAACTGGCTATGAGGACACTGAGGTCGTGTCCTTGGTTGTTTTTTTTTTTTTTTTTGCATCATCAATGCTGATGCTCATGTAAAAACGTACAAAAGATTCATGAATTTTCTCTGTTAGTTTGCCGTGTAACATAAATTTGGAGTTTGAATAGTAAATTCCAAGCAGTCATATAAATACTGCAGCTATAGCTTGAAATCTAAGTTTGACCTCAGTAGAATGTCCGCTCTGGTTACAACACTGCCTTTGAAACCAGTGCTTTTGTACTGAATGAGTATGTCAATTATAATTAAGTTAATTAAACAAAGAAGACTACGCAGCAATCTGATTCAAGCATTCAAAATTCTAAAAAGTATTGAAAATGTCGACCCAAGGGACTTTTTTGAACTGAAAAAAGAAACAAGGACCAGGGGTCAGAAATGGAGATTAGACAAAGGGGCATTTAGAACAGAAAATACGAGGCACTTCTTTACCACAGAGAATTGTCAGGGTCTGGAAGCAACTCCTCAGTGATGTTGTTGAAGCTGACACCCTGGGATCGTTGAAGAAGCTGCTTGATGAGATTCTGGGATCAATTAGCTACTAACAACCAAATGAGCAAGATGGGCCGAAAGGCCTCCTCTCGTTTGTAAACTTTCTTATGTTCTTAAAGAGTTCTATGACATACAGCATCACTTTAATGACTGCATTAGTGGCGGTGAGCGTTCTTTTCATCCTTTTATTTTCACAGCCTATAGTAGAGCTGGTTGGTTATTTCAAAATACACTGCTGTTCACAGTACAGGGTAATATTTAAAGTATAAGCGGCAGGACAGTGCAATCTAGTATGTAGCACGAGGGCACCGTAGGGGATGCCATAAGTGCATCTCTTCACCATGGCAGCCCTGTAAGATGCCATCTCACTGGAGCTAAGATGCATTATTTCTCTCCAGCCTATGATGTTGCATAACACATTTAATCAGCATAGCATTTGTTTCAGTTTGGAGGCTTAGAGCCAATTCAGAATTGCTAGAAGGCAGACCAAATATTCCATCAAGTGCATTACATACAGTAAGTGAATATGCTCAAGAAGATGAAGTACCACCCAATTTTTAACAGAGGCACTATATATAAAAAAAAAAAATGTTATGCACCAAAAATGATTCATATACCACGATTAAAATAAATGATTAAATGTGACTTGGTGAAAATCTAAATGGTTCAGATACAGATTGTACAGCAGTTGCCTAAAAGAAACTTGATACAGTGATACATTTAGACAAGCATGTCAATGAGGAGATGTCTTTGTTCTAAACCAGGGGTTTTGTAGTTCATCCCGGGTCCGGTACCTTTTTGTCTGACAGGTGAGAATTAAATAGTTTCCAAATGATGAGCCTTATGAAAAATTTTTTACAAAATAGAACTCTATATACATAACATGTACAATTAAAAAATATATATTTCTTGTTCCATAAATTGAATAACAAAAGTGTAATGTAACGATATATTTCAGGATGCGACTTTTATGAGTAAGAAAATTACAATCCTTACCAACAACAGCATCGTCACTCCTGTTCATCAGATTAGTCAACCCACCACTCCTATAATTCAAACCTGAAGATTATGTTAAAACATGGATAGGCAAAAGTTGGCATGGAACTACCAACACCAAGAAGGCACAACACACCAATACACAAGCTGATGAGCACTTGAAGCATATATGGGAGATACTGTAAATCAAATTCATTAGGTTTGTAGACAAAAATGTGACCCCTCTTTCTAATTGTAAGATCTGGTACCTTTTTATTTACAAATAAATCCCTAAACTATACAAATAAACAAATGTGCAAAATATACAAACTGAAATACCAAACAATCATGCAGAAAAGGATCTGTTAGATAGGCACTGCCTACTGGATTATATTAGCTTCAGCCTGTACGTCTGTAGAGTTACTGCAAAGCTCAGAGAACAGTAACAGGAATCAATGTCAGACAGAACAAACTATCATTTATTTTCTTTCTTGCGGAGAAGTACCAACAATAATCAACACAGGAATGTTTCTACATCTGCAGTTTCTGCAACTGCAGTAAAGAAAAGGGAAGAATTGTAAAGCAGGGCAATCTTTCCATTGAAGGAGAGAAGGCATCACAGCAAAGTACTGTGGGAAGTATGGCATTGTTGATTTCTAATAATATAGTTGCGTGTGTGGTTTCTTGTCCCCAGTGCAAATATTTCCTTTGACTTAGAATCAAATATATGCAGATATTATCAACACAAAGTTTGTAAAGGAGTGTATTGTGTTAGTGAGTCTAACTTTTATTGAAGTCACTTAAAAGTGCAGTGTCCCACAATCATGTTTTATTTAAACTAAAATATTATATTGTGGGGATTTTCTTTTACTATTTTATACCATAGTTTACCCTTTTACTTCATCAGAAGCCAGACCTTATTGGCCTTCCGGTTTGTTTACATTGCCTATAGGTGGTTTAAATTGTAACTCCGAGTGCTAAACAAGCATACACCATCTGCCAACCATATAAAAGAATGCAGTACCACCCAAAAACACTAGTTTCTGGATATATGTTGTTTGTACTGCAGTATACTATAACAAACTATAGGTTACAAGCATTTTTGGATGGTACAATGTTATTTTATATTTGGCTACCTTCAATAGCTAAAAAGTATTTCTTTGTTTTTCTCAGTGTTTTTGTTATGTCTTTTACAGGCATTGCAAATCTGTCATCTGCAAAGTGATATTCCTACTGTTTCAAATGCAGCCTGAAACGTTGAAAATGTTCACTTGCTGGCCATACATTGTATCCGATATATCACAGTGCAATTCTCACATGCCACAAAAATGAAAGGCACCTGAAAAAAAAAGTGTTTAAATAATAAATTATTTAAACTTGGATTGAATGGTGATTTGGGCGACAGCTCTGAACCCTTGCAGTGTTATTACAGTGGGGTGGTCCGTTTGCTCTGTAATTTACTCATCTCACTAACCACAAATTGGCACAAGAAAAAAGCAAACACTGCTCTGTTAAAGAGTAAGTAATTGTGTGACTATCCCATTACCGTTTATGATGTTTATAATCATTTTGAGTGCTTGTGAAGAATGCTTTCAAAAATAGACATGCAAAGTGAGTGAACAGAAGAAAAATCTAAATCAAATCCATATTTGGTGTGACCACCCTTTGCCTTCAAAACAGCATCAATTCTTCTAGGTACACTTGCACAAAGTCAGGGATTTTGTAGGCATATAGTCAGGTGTATGATTAAACAATTATACCAAACAGGTGCTAATGATCATCAATTCAATATGTAGGTTCAAACACAATCATTAACTGAAACAGAAACAGCTGTGTAGGAGGAATAAAACTGGGTGAGGAACAGCCAAACTCAGCTAACAAGGTGAAGACAGTTTACTGTCAAAAGTCATACACCATGGCAAGACTGAGCAAAGCAAAAAGACACAAGGTAGTTATACTGCATCAGCAAGGTCTCTTGCAAGTGTGGGGCTGCATTTCTGCAAATGGAGTTGGGGATTTGGTCAGAATTAATGGTCTCCTCAATGCTGAGAAGTACAGGCAGATACTTATCCATCATGCAATACCATCAGGGAGGCATCTGATTGGCCCCAAATTTATTCTGCAGCATGACAATGACCCCAAACATACAGCGAAAGTCATTAAGAACTATCTTCAGCGTAAAGAAGAACTAGGAATCCTGGAAGTGATGGTTTGGCCCCCACAGAGCCCTGATCATCGAGTCTGACTGGGATTACATGAAGAGAGAGAAGCAACTGAGGCTGCCTGTGGTTAGTTCTCCAAGATGTTTGGGCCAACCTACCTGCCGAGTTCCTTCAAAAACTGTGTGCAAGTGTACCTAGAAGAATTGATGCCCATTTTTGAAGGCAAATATTGATTTGATGTAGATTTTTCTTCTGTTCACTCACTTTGCATTTTGTTAATTGATAAATATAAACTGTTAACATGTCTATTTTTGAAAGCATTCTTACTTTACAACATTTTTTCACACCTGCCTAAAACTTTTGCACAGTACTATATATATATATATATATATATATATATATATATATATACAAAAAAAAACAAAAATACAAAACAAAAACAAAAATAAACACCTAGTTCATTTTTGAGCACTAACTAAACAAACACTGGAGCCTAATCCAGTGAACCAGACACTGAACAGACTCGCTGCTTCCCTTAAATACCCTGCACCTGACTCTAATTTACAATAATCACCAGGTGCAAGGGATAATTAATAATCAAACAATTAACAAAACAATTAGATACACGTTTTATGTAGGGAGGCCCCCTCCCTGCTGTGTTACACACTCTGACTTACAATATATATATATATATATATATATATATATATATATATATATATATATATATATATATATATATATATATACGTGTGTGTGTGTGTGTGTGTGTTTGAAAAAGGAGAACTGCTGTATACCAAAAGGTGTAAAATCAAAAAGAAAAAGGTAATGTAGGTACACAAAAATGTGAATAATTGATAATTTTGAATGCTTGAGTCAGGCTTATTGGTCTGTAATTACCTGGTTCGGTTTTGTCTCCCTTTTTGTAGGTCGGTATTACGTTTGCAATTCTCCAATCTGTCAGTACAATCCCTGTGTCTTGGTTAGCGGCTTGTAAATAACTTATTTTGTTTCTTTGAGTACTTTTGGGAGGATCTCATCTGGCCCAGGGGATTTGTTTATTTTAAGAGCTCCTAGTCCCTTTCACACTTCTGTCACTTACAAATTGTGCCACACTGTTGTTTCCTTGTTTTATAACTACATATGCAACATATGCAAGATCAGCTAAAGTGTGTTTATAGAAATAAGAGCCAGTGCCATCTACAGATCTGCCACTTTGGATCAAGAGCATTCTTGTTTTTATTAGCAATACACTGCCGTGCACTAGATGGCACTAGTGTTTATGACTATAAAGACACTGAGCTGATCATCCCTACATTGCATAGGACAACTAGAACTCGGTTGAAAGACTTGTCAATAAATAAATATAAGTATTTCATTAATTGAAATGGACAGAAACATAAAATTACTAAGTAATAAAATGTAGTCTGAAACTACCTTTAAAGCTGTGCAATTATGAGATGGTTCATGTTTAAATACTTTGATTTAATCTCCTGTGCGTGAGGGTGAAATAGCAGGGGTTTCAAATGCTCTGTTAGTCCTTTTAATAAAACAAGCCAATCGACCAATGCAGGTAGTGTTGGCACCAGCCTTCCTATTAATTAGAGAACATGTGGTGTCTGTTTTTATTAGGTAGAAGACCTGCATCTGCACATCAATCCACATTTGTTGTTTTGTCATGAAATTGAATATACCAAATACCAAATGTGGTGTAATCGCTCATCTAAGTGGTAATCAAAGAGCTCTTTATCTCCAGTAAATAAAGGTAGTGGGTTGATGGGAAATGATTTTATTATGTCTGCTTTTGCTGAGACATGACATACTGCGATGAAAAAAGGCTGAAAGCTTGAAGTCACCACAAATAGGTGGTTCACTTAACACTTATACAGCATTCATTTCACATTAACTAAATGTTAATTATTTTATTATTATAGCTATTATTTTGTTTTTCAGGTGAACCTGTGTTCAGTTTTACACTAAAATCTAGTTTATTTGCATCTGTTCACAACATTACTGCATGACACTCAAAACTTCAAGATCAAGGGGGCTCTATTTTTCTCAGAAACTATTAATTACATTCTAGTTTACTGGCTGTGGGGACACAAAATGTCTGCTCCCCCTTGAAACCTGCTTATCACTTTGTTGGTCTTTTGTCAGTTAAATAGACAGGTTATTTTTCAGGTTTTTATAAGTAAAAGGACATATTCAAGCAAAACAGGAATTAAAAAGGGCCTTGCCTTCCGATTTATCCAATTTATAATAATAACATTTTATAAAGAGGAGGCGTCACTAGAGCTGACATTTTCCTTTGTTTGGCTGAAAAAGTTATTATCAAATTGCACGGGACACAACACCTTAAAATGAATAGTCTGAATTATTTCAGGCTAGTTTGAATTTGTCCTTGTGAGGAAAACTCTCAAACAGGCACACAAAATGGGTGCAACACAAACTAAAATGCAAGATGCAAAAAAGTATTATAACTATGATTTGTGGTCCACTGATGTTGGACTCTTATGTGTCCCCACGACCAGACTGAACTGTGGGTGACCAGTCAGTCCTTCTGTTCCTATGCCCCTAGGTTGTGGAATGCCCTTACCAAAGAAATTAGGGACTCTGAATCCTGGGGTGCTTTTAAATCTCGCCTTAAAACTTATTTGTTTAAACTGGCTTTGTTTTAGATTTAATGTTTTGATATTTTTCTTATTGTTTATTTTTATTTTGAGGTCTTATGTACAGCTTTTTGTAATGACTTGTCATGAAAGGTGCTTTATAAAATGATGATTATTATTATTGTAGAATGTAAAATGTACTTTCTGGATTCAAATGAAAAGCCTGTACTATGTTGCCCCTTACTATAGGATTGCTTTGGCCCTGAAGCTATAGGGAAACTGAACTACAGGACAAGAAGCGATTTGGCATCAGGCAGCAATTACAACCTTGAAATATTTGCATATTCTAAACTGAAGCACAAAATACATGCAAAGAACCATTAGTTCTTCTGCAGAATAAAATGGGGGAACACTGATTATATTTAAAAGCTATGGCACTGCTTTAATTCCTGAGTTAAATACAGCACGATATTTATAAAATAGACATTTGAAAGCCTCTTTCTTGATATACATTATTTTATGCAAAAACATATGTCAGGGGGTTGTGTATAGGTCTCCCTATCCTTTAGTGTTAATAATAATAATAATAATAATAATAATAATAATAATAATAATAATAATAATATAGTAAGCAGACAAATTCATGATCCACATAATACTATAAAAGCACTACTATAAATTGTATATTGTGACGTGCAATGCAACATACACAATCAGCATTAGGTTTGAAAGCATTAAGAAATTATGTTTTATAGACATCAAATGATAATGGTGATTATTATTCTTTACAAACATCTGTTTTCCTTGTTCATTTTTGTATGTATTATTTTATGAATTTATTGTTGGCTTGACTACAACAATTAGATTAATTCATCAGACTAATTATGCAAAATTCTGTTTTTCACTTATAGTCGATGTATGTTTCTACACATTTTTGTATTGCAGACTCTATTCATTTAAATGAATTGTTCTGAAACCTAATTGACGACCTTTTTCTGCTTTAAAAAAAATCGATTATATATATATATATATATTCGTGTGGCTAGACATTTTGTGTATATATATATATATATATATCGATATATATATCCTCTGGAGATTGTGTTATGTTACTTATCAATCGTTTCTTTCCAGTTAACAATATTTAGAAGGATGTGTAATACAATTAGTTTTAAAAAGCACGTACGATTTAAGATTTAACATCATTTTGACAATTGTAGAACGATGAAAAAAGCTGGGGAAAAGAGAATTGTTTATTTATTCATGTAAGGAAGAACAACAAACAACATTTTTTTTTTTACCTGTATATAAAATGTTTTTCTTTTATTTCCGCATCTCGTCCAAACATCACACGCACTGTTTACATTGATCAAACTAACAATGTCTTCATTACCGAAACACGTCTTTATTGCATTTTTGGGGGTGTGTGTGTGTGTATATATATATATATATATATATATATATATATATATATATATATATATATATATATATATATATATATATATATATAAACCGTTCCCTGACCCTAAAAAAAAAAAAAAACTACAAGGGGTAAGCAAACAAACGTATTAACAAACACACACACAATAATTAATTATACAACGCCACTGTACAAATATGTTTAAGAATCGGTTGGACATTCAGTGCTAAATAAACGACAATTGTTTGGTAACAAAATTATTTGTATTTACAAAGATGGAGTATCACAAGACTAGGCTTTAAAAATGGGTCATGGATCAAAACTAAAACAGAATTTTAAATAATGCTGCCTTTTAATATATCACACTTTGAAATGTATGTATACCAAAAGACTTGCCTTTTTTAACGTTGCCAGTGTGGCATATAAACTGTAGCATACCTAACGTAAATAATGAAACTTAATGGTGTAGGTCGGATAATCTTAGTTCTTTCTATATACAAGCAAAGATGCTCGGTAGGTTTTTTTTTTTTTTTTTTTTTGTGGATCCTGCTTTGGCTGTTTGTAAATTACAGCGCTACAATGGGTGTAGTAACTGAGTTAACGTAAATACATATTTAAAATAAATGTCTCCAATGTAATTGGAATAGACATGTATATTTATCTTAATATCAACCCACAAACTTCTCCCCGTGAAGCTCCTGCGGATTCACTCGGTGCGATCTGGGGGGCGAAAGCTTTAAGGGAACGGGGTTTTGTTTTCGCTGCACTACTTTATGTATAGCTCCGACCAAGACTTTAAAAGCATGTAGGGCGCTACTAACGCTGCTCGTGTTTCTCACCACCACTAGATGTTTTTGTGTGAATGTGAATTTATGAGAATATTTTTGAACCAGATGTCGATTTCAGCGAGTGACAGCCACGCGAGTTTTCGCAGGGTCTATATTTTGTCTGCAGGAGCGGTGCTGCGTCCCTTCTCTCCTTTCCTGTGCCGGCCGCCATCTTGAATTTTAATGTTAATTTTCTGGAAATTTTTGTTTCCTCTGGTGTTTTTTTTGACGGGATTTAATGGCTATTCCGGCCCTCTAGGACGGACCATCTACACCTCGGGAGACAGGTAAAAGTGAGTATTTTTACAAAATACATCTGACCGGATAGTTCTGTGGCGTATTTACTACTTTTTTCCGGGTGAAGATTTTGCTGGGTGGTTATGTTGGATGGAGCGGAGTGTGTCATGGAGATGAGTTTGTGTGTATAAGGCCTGATATACTTTAGTGGTGAATTTTTTTTTTTTTTTTTTTTTTTTTTTTTTTTAAACACACCTTAAGTTGGAAATACCTTTTAAAACATGGCAGATACCGGCTTTAATTTCTTAATTGAAATTCAACGTGCTCCCACAATTTTATCTCTTCTTAAATGTATTTAAAAAAAAACATGTTATTGACAGGTGTAAATAAATAATACATTTAGTGACATTTAAAGATACAAACCATAAAGCGCTCTCCCCACGCCAACCACCGGACCCGCGACCCGTTCAAACTACCAATGTTTATATATTTTCATGATACATGCGCTACGGCTTTTGAATTCAAATACTTTGTTTTATGTCGGATTTTAAATACACTTTTGCTATTTCTTATAGTTGCTTGTCTGTTCAAATTTGACAATGGCTGCAAAATCCAGAAGGTGGCAGCATTTGATCAATAAAAACAAAACCATGTGCATCAATCGTACTGTATGTTGAACTGTAATTTCTCAGTTTTTCCTCATGGGGTCAGGTAAACCCTCTCAGACTATTCTCACGGCATGAAATGGGTTGCACCCTTTTTGTGATTAGTTGACTAAATACCCCAAGTTTAGAGAACTGTCATTGTGGTGATATATGTTGCTTTGAATTCTGTACTGTATGCAGTAGTAAATTAGATGCAGTGAAGATGGTCTACTTCTCAAACGGCAGGCATTTTTCACATTGTACACAGTGTGTGTTGCAACAGGACCTTTTCATTAACATACAAAAATACTGAATAATCATTGAATGATCAAAGAGAGATGTGGATATCGTAACCATTTCTCATATGTCATGCTCAAGATAACTTTAAAGTCATTGCATTTTGCAGTATTTCACACACCTTACACAACAAGGTGTAGCTTCTGTATGTATTATTGCTCCATCTATTGGTACTGTTCTGTCGTGTACTAAAGCTCAAGTTAAAGATACAGGTATATTCAAAGGTACTGAAAGAAAATGCATTGCATTTTTAATAATAATAATAAAAAAAGTTTATATTAAATTAGCCTTTTTTTGGTTTGTTTTACATAGTATATGCATTGCATGTTTATGTAAATAGCAATACCAGTGCTCCTGGCACTGTATACTTCTAGACCTGTGATAAAGCCTAAATTGTGCACTGTGTTTTATGGCTCACTTGTGGCCGCCTGTTTTTGGTTGTTGTTTGTTATTATTTTGGGGGGAAATACAGAGTTTATTTATAAAATTGTTAGGCACACATGCTATGGGCTCTGTGCAGGTAAAAAGTTGCTATTTAAGATAAAATAGAAAACAGTAATGGAATTTGTTGCACTCTGTTTGATCTAGATTATTTGGGCTGTGAAAGACTTTGAGATCCTAAATAGTTAAGAAAACCCTTATAAATTAAAATGTAGAGTAATCAATGGAGTTAATTTTAAAATATGTTTTCTTACCCTACGTATACTGCATAATATGTGCAAGATACGGGATAACACCTTGCACATTTCAGTATCACATGACACTTTGTTAATGATCTCAATGCCCAGACAAGTGTACAGAGTAACAAGAACATAGTTTTGAACAACCAGGACTCTAGGTTGTTATATTGCTGTCAGGATCATTCTAACGACAACAAGGACTAAAGCTAAAATTGTGTCCTGAATTTGTTCTCAGTTTGTGTTTGCTGCAATCTGAGTGGAATGTTTTAGAAATACAAAGCTGTCCACTTTCTGTTTTTTAATGTTTATTAAACCCTTCTTTCAGAAACCCACATATTGGTGACTAATAGCATTGGCTAATGTTTTTAAACCCTGTTTTAATTATTTTTTAAGAGATGCTTGTCGGTTTTTCTTGAAGTAATGTAAACGTCTTGCTGTACTAAGTTGGCTAAAAAGTCTTGATTTCGTATTGCTCCTTTTTTTTTATCTCAAAAGTTACCCAAAAGATTTAAACACTTATTGGGCTGTATTAAACAGAGGTGTACAACATTAGCTTACCTGTCTAAACTGATGGCCAGTGAGGAGAGAATAGACGTTTCAAAACATTGCAGCATTAGTACTCATTTCATCTCCAATCTCTATGTCCTTTGTCTGTGTGTCATTGTTTGTTTCTTCCCTTTTTTTGTTTGCAGGGAAAATACCTGGGTTTATTGATCCCACTCTACTGGGCTTCTTTAAGACGGAGACTAAATGCTACTAGCTCAGGCGAATTGTTGGTATGAAGTGGTTGGGAGAATCCAAGAACATGGTAGTAAATGGCAGGAGACATGGAAGCAGGTTCTCCAGTGAACATAATCAAAATCAGTCTAGGCTGCAACATTCCCCAAGGGCACACATAAGACACAGCAAAAGCTCACCAAGCAGCAGACGATGTAGTAAACGTAAGTGATATTATGTACTTCATATTGTCATTTACAGATTTCTCACCTGCTTGTGTAATTTTACTAAGTTGGGGTCAGTACGTTTTTGTATTTCAATATTAAAGTTATCATAACTTTACAGTTAGGGATTCATGCAAAGATATGCAGCGATGGAATCTCCCATGACCTAAAATCTTTTAAGTCATCTCTCCAATTTGTGATTCTGATTGTTGAAGTTCTGCTGTAGTCATTGTAATATTGGAGACTGTATACTGACCAGCAAAAGTAAGGCAGGTTGCATTGTTTGTCTGTCACACCTCCACTCCAACATCTCCAGGACCATTAGGAAATTGTGATGTGCTATTTTTTTTTTTTTTTTTTTTTAATTTTATTAAGAACTAAACTAAATAAACCATTTACAGACAATTAATATTCTTTGAAAATTCTCTGCCTGTGCTTTACTTTTCTGTTTCATAGATGTCAGATTTTGGTGGCATGAGCATTGTAAAGGTTTTGCATGAGTACACTCATCGTATAACTGCTCCAGAACTTTTTATTTTCTTCATTTGACTTTAATACAAGTCAAGATAAATGTAAAATACATAAACATATTCTGGGGAAAATGTACATGTCACGGTGTGTTTTCTGATAAAAAATGCTTTCGAAACTGTAGCATTATCTTTATTTTATAATGTAATAACTCAAGTCACACCATTTCACAATTTATACTGCATTGTAATGAGTTCAAGTCTCCAGCAGGGGGGGATGCACATTATGTGGTTTTCTTAAATCTCATAAAGAAAAAGATGTATGTGGGTGAGAAATGTGAAACTGACCCTGAAGCTGGGCTTGCTAGACAGCTACGTTGGGGTTGTCGTGCTGCTGCCCTGACTCGCCTAGTGGAACTTTCATTCCTGATAGAGGACGATTAAGTGAGGGGAAGCTAGTTTTTGTTACCCAGACATGGGTTTAAATCCAGATTGTGTCTGAGTTAAATAAATGAGTTTTGTGGCATAACCTAGGTCCCTGTGCATAACTAAACCAGCAGACAGTGGCAGCTTTTTCAGACTGCTGGAGAGACCCAGGACTGATATGTGTGTGTGTATGTATGTAATGTGTGCCATGAGGTGCATTAATCAGTTTTCCTTCTTGGCCCCACAGGTTTTAGTGGGGTAAGCCTTGAAGCAGAAAGGCGATACGTACCTTCCTCTGGAATGACTGCCAAAGAGCTTTGTGAAAATGATGATCTTGCAACCAGTTTGATTCTTGATCCCTATTTAGGTTTCCAGACCCATAAAATGAACACCAGGTTTGTATTTCTGTGGCTGAGCTTTGACCCCTTGTGTGTGTGTTTGTCTTGTCTTTTAGTTTTACAAGTTCCTTTTTTCAAAAACTAGGTTCAAAGGGCACTGATTTATTTTGTGACTCAGTCAAATTTCAGTCACTAATGGGTTTTGACTGTTTAACCCTATTGATATCCTGGAACAGTTTTTGCATTTTACACTTCCTAGTTATTTTTTTTTTTCTGTGAATAATTCTAAGACTTTATTGTAATTTTGTATGAGAAATGCATTTCTTCTCACCACTCACTTAAACGTATATTTTCCTAGGTTCCGACCTATTAAAGGAAGACAAGAAGAACTGAAGGAGGTGATAGAATACTTTAAAAAGCATGATAGCTTGGAGAAAGCTTTCAGAGCTTTGACTGCAGGAGATTGGGCTCGACACTACTTCCTCCATAAGACTAAGATCCAGGAAAAGTTATTCAAAGAACATGTAAGCATTCTTGAATTTACACAGGCTTGTTTCACAGACCCTGATTAGCAATTTTGAACTACCTTACACGATGTAGCACTGGATAGGTCTATGAAACCCACCATTAAGGTACTTAATATCTGTTTCATTATTGTTTCATTGTTAAAGCACTTCATGTTTTTGTTTTCTTTTGCTCAGGTATTTATTTATTTACGAATGTTTGCCTCTGATAGCGGGTTTGAAATTTTGCCCTGCAATCGTTATTCATCTGAGCAAAACGGAGCTAAAATTGTTGCAACAAAAGAGTGGTAAGAACCTTTAGAATTCATGAATTTACATATACATGTTGTAACATCTGTATCAGAGCCAACACAATAAAAAAACATTACTGTCTCAACTCCATGCTTTTCCCCTAGTTACCTTAAATTATGAATAAATGACACTGTTTATTTTCATAAAGATAAATCTTAACCTGTTTAGAATAAACAAAAACAAAACAAAAACAACCCCCTCTATTCCGTAATCTATGATTGCTGGGTCTTTACAGTGCTCCCCCTTTATAATGCAACCCTTTATACTGCACAACAGGTCACAAGGTAGTATGGTTGCGGCTCCCATTAGCCCCTTAATGCCATTTCACTAGCACTTTTCATTCTCATAGTAAAGCAGAACACAAATAGCACGGTCTCAGAAAGGGGGCACTGTACTTGGATCCATACAAAATACACCTAAACATGAAAATCCTGACACCTTTTATTTATTTTTTATTTTTGAAAATTTCTTTGTAAATTCTGTCAACAGGAAGAGGAATGACAAGATCGAGTTTCTGGTCGGCTGTATCGCAGAGCTGTCAGAGAGCGAAGAGAACATGCTGCTCAGACATGGAGAAAACGACTTCAGTGTCATGTATTCCACAAGGAAGAACTGTGCTCAGCTGTGGCTTGGTCCCGCTGCATTTATCAACCATGGTATGTTAAATAGATGTATGAGTAACTGTTGACTTGTATTTGATTGGGGTTACGCTTCGCAATGTAGTGCAAAACCTGTGTCGAATATAGGAACCTCCATCAGTTCTAGAATTAAAGGGATTTTTTCTGATTGTCTGCAAACAAAAGTGATTGTCCACAACACACAATTAAATAAATACAAGGATTTAACCCATTGCAGTCCTTTTTGTTCAGCGTTCGTCAGGCGCACCAGGTCCAGTTTATTTTACACGCGCTGTTTCAAATATTTTTTTTTTACAGCCAAGCCCCACCCCTTGATCGCTGTATTTTTCACATGCCTCTATATAGACAGGAACACTGATAAATCCTCTCCTCATCACTTGTTTTATCACCAAACTCTGCAATAGTGCGATCCAAGTCATTATTTTATTACTATAACATCTCAAAAAGCTCTTCTAATGTCAGTGATATTCTTTGAGTGCTGGATGCAGAAGCAGCTACCTCCATTGTTATTTCTGTGTTATCTCTTAATGCATGGGGCTATGGGCCCCCCCCCCCCCGGTGTCATTCGGCCATTGAAATGTTTTCTCGTCTTTTTCCGGAGAAAAAACGAATAGCGACCTCGACATCGGACTGGAAAGAGAAAATTGTAATGTCCGACCTGGTTTTAAATAGGACTGCGAAGGGTTAGTATCCATATGTACAGTAGTATGCTACGGTATATGTAGTGCATAAAGTGAGTTACTAAAGAATAGCTGTACAAACTACATAGCTTTGTTAGCTCAAGGAGACAGGCAATTTTAATTGTGGGTTTGCCATGCAAATTGCCCATTTTTAAAAAAAAAAAAAAAAAAAAAAAAGCAACAAAACGTACCGTAGATATTTTTATTCAGGTCACTTGACTTGAATTTTGAGAGAGCCAAATAAATGTGTTCGCTGGTTCCCAGCGTCTGTATGATCTTTAGGTACTAACACTGCATAGATGCAGGCACATACCAATACAGGAAGCATCAGGTTTTTTACAGGATCTTTAAACAATACTTGTGTTAAAATAGATTTATGAAGAATACCTGAATCAAAAGATTTTCAACGGAATAAAAGGGGTACCCTGTCATTATATAGAAAAGAAGATTGTTTTAATCTTACAAAAGGAATGGCTCAAACTGCTATGCAGTGGGAGTAATCACAATCTTAATTACTATAAAGGTCATTTGTTCTGATCCTGGGGGATTCATTTCTTCAAAAATGAAACTAAACATAAATAATTTTTTGCAAGTGTATACATCGGCTTGCAAGTATAAATTTACTGTTGGAAGTTTAATTGCTAATGCACTGTGTAATATAAAATATTCTGTCTTTCCAGACTGCCGACCAGACTGCAAGGTAAGATTTTATTTGGTGTTCAAAGATTTTTGCAAGCAATATTGTGTAATATAAATACACATTGTAAACTGAAATCAAATGTTAATGTTTAAATTCCTTTGTAGTTTGTTTCAACTGGGCGAGATACAGCATGTGTGAAGGTTCTACGAGATATTGAACCTGGTGAAGAAATTTCTTGTTACTATGGGGATGGCTTCTTTGGTGAAAACAATGAATTCTGTGAATGCCACACCTGTGAAAGGTAGGTGCTATAATCAACAATTCTATCCATCTATTTGTTTTGTTTGTGTTCACTGAATTATGATATTTATTATGAATCTAAATTTAAACACTGCAGGTCCATCTACTGTATACATTTGTTTAATTTTACTTAAACACCTATATGTGGTCACCCAGGTCAAATATGGTCTAAAAAAGTGGAACTAAACATGCAAACCCTCCAGGCTCAGTTAGCACAAAGTCTTCCTGCATCTACCACTACAAAGGGAGCTTTGTTAAAATAAAATAAAAGGTTTTGTTATAAAATAATTCATATTGTTTTTTTGGTTTTTTTCCTGTGCTAAAATCAGTTGTATGTTTTTACAGGCGTGGCACAGGTGCTTTTAAATCAAGAGTTGGACTGCCAGTCCCTACTCCTATAATCAATAGCAAGTATGGACTGAGAGAAACAGACAAACGCTTGAACAGACTAAAGAAGTTGAGGGAAAGCAGCAAAAACTCGGACAACCAGTCTGTCAGCTCCCATACTGATGCAGATAACACTCAGGAAAACCCTAATGCACACACATGTAAGTTTTGCAAGTAAAAACAAGTTCAGAAAGTGTCAGTGTAGCGATTTTGTTTACTTTATTTAACAGTGGGATAAAAGTGTACCAGTTTCTCTGTTTGTAAAAAAGAAAATGCAATTAAATGTTTGACCCTTTTTGTTTAAAATAACTGATCTGTTTGAAATTATACTTGTATTTTTATTTTTTAAATGTTATGGTAGTGTAGTAGTGTTTCTTAGTGTGTTTCGTTTATTGAAATTAAGTGCTTTTTTTCTCTTTTTTCTTTTTTTTTTAGCTTCAAATAAAAAAACAGCAGGTGTGAAAAAGTTCAGCAAAAGCAGGACATTGACAAGGCAGTCATTGTCAAGAACTTCTACCTCATCTTCAAAACAAAGTCATACTATTAATTCCAGGGCACCAAAGAGACAAAAAAACAAGCCCACAAAGCCTTTGCTCAATAAACTGAGGTTAAGAAGTCAAAGACAAAGGCCAGAGCAAAATACTTCCTCAAGGAATCTTGACATGGGGAGCTTGGTTCTTAAGGAGCCCAAGGTTGTTCTTTATAAAAACTTACCTGTAAAAAATGAGACAGAAACAGGGGGACCAGTCAGAATGGAGGGGGAAAGTGGATGCTTGACCAGGCATGCTGCAAAAGAAAACAAACACAATTCTGTAAAAGGTGCTACTGTATATGATGGGACTTTATCTTGCACTTATAGTACAAGGAGGTCTACAAGAACTAAGATGACTTCTAAGACGATCTCTGACATTAAGCTTGAACCAAATATATTGGACAGTCATACTGACCATAACGTGATAATAAAAAGTGAGCCGATGGACTTCGAGGAACACATGTGTATGACGCAGGGAATTCAATTGAACGACTCCTTGCCTAAACTGGAGAATAACTTCCAGAGAAATGGAGCATGCTTACGCAGGCAAGTAAAACAGGAGAGAACAATTAAATTAGAACAGACAGACTCATTCAGTGATGCTTTCTTTCAGGAAGGTGTACATCAGTTAATGAGCCCATCATGTGCAAATGGCATTGGTGATTGTGGCAAAATGCTGTTGAACATCCCTGATAGACATCAGGAATGCAATGGGACATCCAACGGGGGGACATTAATCACAAGAGTGGACAAGAGTAAAGATGGCTGCCGAACAGTTGGAAAAAGTAAAAAGAAGCGAAGAATCACGCGATACGACGCACAGTTGATCCTTGAGAACAGTTCAGGGATTCCTAAACTTACACTGCGCAGACGCCATGATAGCAGCAGCAGTAAAACGAATGAACCAGAAACTGAATTGGTGAATTCTTCAAAGATTAGCATCAAATTTAGCAAAGATCACGAAAAAGATAAAAACAATTCATATGTAGCAAAGCTTAATAATGGTTTCAACACAGGGTCAAGCAGCAATCCGACAAAACTTAAAATCCAGTTAAAACGGGAAGACGACGATAGAGGGGTAAACCAGCTGCATTCAGAGGAGATGAGGAAAAATAGCGTTTCTTTAGGTGAAAGCGGTGAAATGTACAATCATGTAGAAGACAGGACAGAAGAAGCAGACGATGAATCTTCATCTGAAGATGAAGAGGAAGATTACTATGATGAGGAATTTGATGATGATTTTATTCCTCTTCCTCCAGCTAAAAGACTTAGACTTATTGTTGGAAAAGATTCTATAGACATTGACATTTCCTCCAGAAGGAGAGAAGACCAGTCATTGAGGCTCAATGCATAAGCTGAAGGTCTTAGCCTGACCTTATTGTACATAGGTTAACTTTCCAATCAACGGTTTATTGATTTAAAAAAAAAAAAAAAAAAGAAAAAATAATTAAGTCTTTTCTGTAAATTTTAGTGATGGCACTTCTCCATTGTTTATTCATTACCGACATTGATATTGTAGAAAGTGTACAGTATAATAACTCTTCCTAAGTCTGATCTGTGCATATTTTTATTGTACTTTTTAATAGCCTTATGATGTGCAATTCTGTAAAGAGCCCATGCTCTGTTGTAGAATAAAGGCTAAAATTGATCTATCCAGTAATAAACTTAGTATTGATACATTGGAAAATATAATAATGTTACTACCCTAAACTTTTTAAACACACAAGGAGCATTCAGTTGCTCTTATACCTGACATTTAATGTAAGGTTTCATAATGGCAGCAGAAAATGTATGTATGTATGTATATGTGTGTGTGTGTGTGTGTGTGTGTATATATATATATATATATATATATATATATATATATATATATATATATATATATATATATATATATATATATATATACACACACACACACACACACACACACGTTCATAACACCAGCAGAAAATTGCAGCTTTTGAACCTTTTGCTGAATGTTTCCCCCCTGGGTTTTGTCCATTTTACACTGTATTCTGTCCCAGGTGTACCGTTTGTGTTCTTTGTTAGTAGCCATATGTTGGTTGGAATTCCAGTTGATTTATTTAAAAATAAAAATCAGAGAGAAAAAAGAAACTATTGTGACTAGTTTGCTGATATTTTAGAGCATTAGGAAAATGCTAAGTAAACATTAGGGTAAAGGTATTCCAAAAATGAAATAACTGTGATGTTACCCAAGATTTCCTGTGAAATATCTCCATTCTGTACAAATGTACCTTTTTGTAATACTTCTGGTTCAAACCAGAGCCCAGAAAGTTTCAATTTCTTATCTGTGCTAAGGACTTGACACTTCAACAAAAAATAGACGCTTGTGTATTAAACAGTACATGCATGTAGGGGCATCAAACTAGAAACTAGAAATGTGTACAAAATCAGCAGTTTTATTGACTATAGATCTACGTTTTGACTGTCCAATGTTGCCTTTTTTTGGATGCACACTGAGGTGTTTTCTTGCTTGGTAGTCATTTCCACTGACAGTAAAGCTGAAACTTAATTACAGTACTTGTAAACCTGTATGTAGAGTTGGCAGTTTCATGTGATACTGATAGGTCAAAGCTTCACTTATTCACTTAGGGAGGAAAGATCAATCATTGGAACAGTGTGCTCGTCATAATGATGTTTATAACAATGGTTGTGTGGTTTGTCTGTTAAATTTAGATAATATTTGTGAAAACCGCACTGTTGTTATGCTCACCACAGAGTGGATAATCAATTTAGGGATAATCAGTGGGTAACCAAGGAATGAGGGTTAGTGAAATGCAGAGCGGTACACTATATGTAAATTATCCCCTAAGCAAACAAAGAGCTACAACTGGTATGTAAATAAAGAGGTCTTAGCCTTTAAATACGTTCTAACATACTTGATTTTTTGTTCCAAGTTTGAGTTTCACAAAACAAGTGTCGAGTTATCGTGCAAAAATATGTCCATCGCATTTTTCTTCGGGTGTGGGTGCGTGGCCCGCCTGAGGTTTCATATGTACAATTCCAGTTAGACTTAGTTACTGATGATCTAATAACGTTCAATTAGGGCTGCGTTATCACGTGTAGGGTTAACATCAACACACAGTATACGGAATGCGAGTCATCTATTTGGCAAAGGCTAGTCTGCTCACGCTGCTCCAACGGGGCAGATGAATCACTTGTGTGTGACATTTACAACAGAATTTCAAGGGCGTAAAGTTCACTTTAAGAAAACAAAGTACTGTATATTGTGATTTGGAACAGTACAATGCACCCCCCCCCCCCCCCCCCCCCCCCCCCCCCCCCCCCCGAAAATAAATAAATAAAAAAAAAAATACGATAGCTTTCAAAATCACTTCGGGTTTACATATCATTCTTAGTGCACTATACAATGTATACGTATTATAGGTTCTATGATGTTTCATTCACGTTTATTTTATTTTTTTACTAATAGTAATATAACACCTGGGTTCTGGTGACTTTTACTGTGTTTCAAATACAAAATAATTGATTTCAAGAAAATGCATAAAGATGCACACAATATGGATACAATTGTCACTTATTTTTAAAGGTTTTATCTGTTTCTATTACAAATTCCACGTTCGTTTCATTCTCATCCTGGATTACTCAATTCACTGTAAATTCCAAAGATAACAAAAACTACCAATCATAGACAAGCAAAGGCGTTGACCTGAATGACGTTGAAAAGTGAAACACCAATAAGAATGTAGTCAGCAGACAGCTATACAAAACAGATTTGTTATTCGACTAATTCAGTTTCAGTGCCCAATGCAGAGGAGTCTGTAATTTTGCGGAACGTATTTTTTCACAGATATACTTTCCTTATTGGACAATTTACCCGTCGTAAATATAATCCTTAACAACTAAATAGTTTTTTTTGTCATATTTATCACGAGGCGTTTTTTCTTCGCAATTACTTTATATCCAGTCACCGTTGCTTTATTTGATCAAAGCTTGTGCTCGAAGGGTTTACTGTTATTGTTATTATTATTAGCTGTTACGTTTAACCACTGAGAACATGAAAACTAAATTTATTAACGGAGTGTCCTCTTCTCCTTCAATGTCTTTGGGTTTGCTCGTCAGTGCCAATGAGATCCACGCACAGCCAGATACTCAGGCCCAGTACAAAGATACTAGATTAGAGGAACCTGACCTGCAAACTAAGCGCAAGGCGTATCTCTGGTGCAGAGAATTTCTGCATGGTGCGTGGAGAATTCTGAATGAAGAGGAGTTCCAGATCACCATAATACGGTTAGTAGTACTGTACTAGGCTCTGCCAAGGTTGGAGTTGTTACTAGATCATATTGCACTAGTGACGTTTTTTTGGAGCTGTACATATGTTCACCGCAGTGGCGTAGCTGTATTACTGTATCATGTATCTGCAGCTGGAACTGAAGAGGCTACAGCATTAAAAAAATCTGCACATAGTATAATCTGAGTAACTCCCCCAGTTGTTGTTGTTTGAATAATGAACTAATAATATACAGTAATATGTATACTTGTTAATTTTGCTCAGTTCTTGCTTAGGAAAAAATAGGCAAGCCCCACTTGCGCGTGTACAGTAATACGTGATTTCCCCGCGTGTAATTCATAGATTCGCAATCTTAATTTATATTGTTAAATTGCAAGAATATTGCACTAAGCAATACCACGCGTCTGAGTCAGTGGGCAGCGAGAATGCGGTTTGCCTTCCTGTTGACTATCCTGCATTTTGACCAGGCTTTATGGGTGGGGTAGGTGTTGAATGTCTGTCATAGGAGGCTGTGTGGTCCAGTGGTTAAAGAAACAGGCTTTACCAGGAGGTCCCCGGTTCACATGCCAGCTCAGCCACTGACTCACTGTGCGACCCTGAGCAGGTCACTTAACTTCGGTCCGGGTCTTTCAGGTGAGACGTTGTTGTAAGTGACACTGCAGCTGATGCACGGTTCACACACCCCAGTCTCATAGCTTGTAAAGCGCTTTGTGATGGTGGTCCACTGTGAAAGACGCTAAATAAAAAATATATATTATTCTGTGTATACTATCCAATATGTTTGTCTGCATGACTTTTATTTGTTGTATTCTTACCATTGTTTTTAATGAGTTTTGATACATTTTATTTGCCGCAGGGGAGGCCTCAGCAACAAGCTTTTCCTTTGCTCTTTGCCAGACACCCTGCAGAGTGTGGACGATGAACCCAGGAATGTGCTGCTTCGCTTGTATGGTGCCATTCTGCAGGTCAGTTAACAGGGTGGGGAATGGAAGAGTAAGCGTTGTTGAATTGTACTGCCACACACACAATACCACGGTGTAACAAGCATTCAAAGTGATATCAAAATGTAGTCAAGACCTACTGTTATGGAATTTGTAGAGAAAGTGAAATTGTAATAAGTTTGGGTAAGTGTTTTTGCAATGCTGTATTTTATTAGTTTGCTCTACCTGTGTCTTTAAATGTGTTTAAATACTATTTTTTTATGGTATTGTTTTATAGAATGATGGACTAAATGTGCTGTTAAATTTTGTGGAGAGATGTTTGTATCACCAGTCTCTCGATTAGGTATTCCAGGAAAACCAAAGTGATTGTACTGTTTAGGATGGACCTTTTTTATATGCAAAAAAATCACTGGATAATAATACTGTGCATGTTAAATAAGCAAGTAATAACAAAGACAAAAAAGGAACAGTTTTCAATGAAACATGGAGATCAATAACTAACAGTAACATGTTTGATGGGTTATGGAAATATTGTGTGTGACAGTTACTTTTTAAAATAAAACAAATAATATTTTAAAATTAAAATTACTTAAATGACTCTTTAACTATTAGCCATGTAAATATATGTTGTTTTAATATATTTTATATTCTTAAATTATTTGATGTTTTGAGTGCAACTGTGGAGGCTCATTGCGGATGTGGCACGTAAAAAAGCAACAGGGCATTTATGCTTGGCTTTTAATATGAAACTTCTCAGGTTCCAGTGGAGTTCTCACTATTTTGACATATCTTTATACTTTAAGCAATAAAAACCTGCCATTGTAAGAATGGCTGAAGCTGTTCCTCTATTTCATCTGCTTGTAATTCACCTTCAAACGTACTGGACCCATTGCTGTAATTACTATAAATGAGCAGAACCTTGCCTATCAAAAAAAAAAAAAAAAAAAAAAGAAAAAGAAAAAAATAGCAGCTATTTCAAATGCTAAGAAAACAAACTGCTTTTATAAGAGAAAAAAAAGACTTAAAGTCTTACTAATACAAACTGATATATATTAGTTTAAAAGGCAATAGGGTTATAGAACTTAGAATGTCCATATATTGCCATTTAAGAATGTACAGATCCAGAACTAAAGTCCAAGGCAATAAAATAGCTTGTGGGCACCTACAGTATTTATTTTCATTATATGCATTAATGGCTTATAGGCTAAATAAAGATCTTAATACGGTCACCTTAAAACATCATTAACATAGACCCAAAGGTCAGTTATACATTAACAACTGGTTTCACAGATCTTGATTAGCACTAGGACTACTTTTAAATAAATTAACATCCCAAGATTAGCATTAGCGGTAATCTGGGTCTGTAAAACCTGCCATATAAATTATGAAATAGACACATTTGTATCTATTAGGAACTAGATTTCTTATGATGCGATTATACCTATTTTACTGTATAGCTATGACCAATAGTTTTGCATCACCCTATAGAATTAACACATCCTGCTTCATAAAGTCAAATGAAACCCGTTGAATAATGTTTCGTTAACACACTGATTTGCATACCATTTTGTTTCAAAAGAATTACTCTTGGAACCTTTTAAAAAATTTTGTGCATGTTGAAACCACATGAAATACTGTACTACTATTATGGGTTTCTGTAGACTTTTGTGATATAATTTTGTAGTTTCTTTGATTACATGTTAGATAAAAGATCAAAATTATGTTCATATAGTTTTTGTCTCAATCCTAAAATTCTAGCTGATGCAACGTTTTGAACCAGTAGCTGTATATGGGGAAAATAGAGACTGTAGTCTGTCACAGAAACAGTTGTCATTTGAAATAGAAACATTAACTGTTCTTTTCACTGACGATAAAGTGGCTATCCAACCGTTGGCAGTGTATTTGGTTGGGGGGGGGGGGGGGGGGGGGGGGGGGGGGGGGGGGGGGAATCATCATTTACTGCTTTTGGAGTTGAGATTGTTCTGGGGGTATTGTACCACCATGGCTGTACATGCGTGTGTTCTTTACCGCAGGCTTTCCAAGCGATCGTGCCTAGAGCACACTGGTTTCCAGGTGACAGTCATGATGCACGGTACAGTATGAGATCTCTGAAGTTGCAGCATTATCTTTAATCTTCTTTTAAATACATAGGTAGCTTTCCGTCTTAAATTAAAACTCACTTTTTTCAGATATATACGTCTAACATATGTTTTACTGTTTCATAAACTGAATTCTTGGCATACTTATAATGAAGCTGTGTAGTTTAAAAGGGACATCATGAGATAAAAGTGCAAGCTGCCTCATCAGCTCTGAAGTTTAATGCAGTAGTAGTCTGGTCATGTCTTGTTTAAATGCAGACATGGTTATAAAGAAAAACGAAAACTAGCATTTGTGTTAAGAAACCTATTTGGTCAACCTTTTCAGTTTCTTGATTAGGAAAAGCATTCATCAACCAGTAGGATCAACTGACTTTGGAACTGGTTAAAAGAATAGATACAGCATCTGCGTTGTTTCAATTAAACATCCAGTCTAGAGAGGCTATTCAGGTGTTTTTATAATGAATTTCCATTTCTGGAGCGCACATAAGAGATGTGCCCTCTTATGTCTGGAAGTTTGATTGATTGAAAAGTGCAAGAGAGCAAGGAAATACAGCAAGTCTTTTAGAGCACTGCTGTATGTTCTATTGCAGTCGCCCCAGTAAACTGTTCTTAAGGTGTTTAGTGCACCCTTTATTGAATCATAATGTGGAATATAGTTAAATACTGGCATAAAGAGGGCTAGGTGGTACAGCAGGTCAACTCACTACTGTAACATTTTTTGCTCATTTCACATGTGAAATGAGTTTGGTGGTGTCTCACAAAACCAACACACAATGTGTTTCACTCTTAAGAGGACTTGTTTCTAGCCCGTGCCATTGTTTACTCATGAACACTTAATCCACAACCACAATTTAGTGCTTTAAACAAGGTTTATAGGATTAAAAAAAAAACAGGACTTGCCAATGCATTTATGCAATAGAATAAACTATAATATCTCGACTGCAGATGAATCTGTGTAATATATATATCATAATGCAGTGTTATTATTTATGCTTATTTCATGATATATCATATTGCTACTGTACCTTCTACATAGACTCCACTGATAAAACAGCAAGGGAATTCATACCGTAGGGATTTGGTGGGTACTTCGAGTTTGTCTGTTTTAATACCTTGTGGTCATCAAGGTATTTCAATTGAAAGATATCTTTAAATATTACAACCCTGCTGCAAAACAAAGGGGCCTCTCTAAGAAATGACAAGGGAATGAGGCAGAAAACATTAATCACAGCAAGTGTTTGCTTTTTCTTTCATTAATAGATGTCCTGTAATAAAGGGGAATCCAAACAGGCTAACAAAGAAAATCATTTTCAAGTAAGTAACTGTACTGGTCATCTATACAGATACTCCCTATTCTTCTTTAGCATGACTAATTGACTCTAAGTGTTGTCTTTTACTAACTAATTTAATTAAAAAAAAAAAAAAAAAAAAAAAAAAAAAAAAAAAACATCCCCCCAAAAATAACCTTTGAAAGTCTGGAATCCCATTAAGTTTTGCCTGGTTCAGGTGATTTGTACTTTTTGTTTTGTTTTTTTATATACATATACAATAGTAACTTGTGGTAAATTCCAGATTTCAAAACTGTTTCCTGGTACTTTTTTTCTTTTTACAATAAATAAACAAATCAATATATCAAAGAGCGAAACTCAAAACGAGAGACAGCTTCTTCAGTCTGCTGGAGGATCTGTGGAGCTCCTTCACAGTCGGAATGAATTTCAGTTGTCTGATAGTTCATTCCTAATTTGGACGAAGGACCCAAACAAACTTTCACTTCATACAGCAGCAGAAGCTGATTTTGGGGCTATGCAAGGCTTCATTTTTGTCAAACAAAGACATGCTTCTGTACGTAAGGGCATTCAGTGCAATTGTAAATGCCACAGCAGCAAGTACAAATTCAGTGATGTATATGTTTCTAAATTGTGATATTTTTAAAAACATTTTAATGAGCTCTCATTATGTTTTCATTATATGTATCTAATGTGATTTAACTACTTTAATTTTACCTGACTGTTATTATCTAAACAATCTTAACAGTGTTTTAAATTGAGACTCTAGCCCAGTGGCTAGAGTTTCAGTTTCTTTTTATTTGAAATGTTGTCATTTCAAATAAAAACCTTTTAAAAATGGTTTGTTGCTGTCAAAAAGCAGTCTGTGTCTTTTATAGGCACGGCACTGTCTGGTGCTGATCGGGGTCTGCAAAATCTGTTTTCTAAAAAGTCGTACTTCACTCATTCCTGTGATTTGAGAATATTAAATGTTTAAGAAACATTTTTTCTTTCTTTCGCTTAAAAAAAACAGTGATTTCTAAATAACAAGCTGAGAACATTACAAATGTTATTTCAAACTCTCTTGGAGTTCAATATTTGAGATCACTATCCTCCTAAATTGCTTACCACGACCCCCCTTGCAAATGAGGCCATGTATCTTATAAGTATAATTTACTGATTTTTATGTTCGTTCAATAAAAAAAAAAATCTATTAAAGTTTCTATTTTACTTGATGCCCATTTTTAACACCCCGCAATTAATTGCTAATCACAAATTGAGCTGCATCTTTAAAATCTGTTCGGGAACTGTGGATTTGCTCAAAGCACATTTTGCAATGTGGGTATATTGCTTTACTCAAAGGCCGAAGCAGCTGTTTTTGCTTTGTTCTTTGCTTTTAGGTATTTTCGGTGTGTGTGTGGAATACACACACACACACACACACACGTTTTCTGTATGTAATATAATTGTTCTAAATGTCATAAAATGTTAGGTTTTTGCATTATTTGCACTATAAAAGGCTGTCAATCATTTATTTTAAACATGGGAATGGAAATGCTTGCATAAAAGAAAAGCTTAATGTCCTTAAACGAGGTGAAAGAATGGTTTCATCAATAAGAAACACACATTCTACAAAGCCTGAAGGATACTTAGAAGGGCTGTAACTAATCTTTGGAATTTCATTAATTCTCAAAGAGAGATAACAAGGAGCACAGGACTTGCTTTTTTTCAGAAGTCCCCTAACATCTTTCATAATGTCCAAAATACACACATCAATGTAAAACAATAACGTGGAAAGGAGGCTAATAAGATTAGTCTAGCAAATCTTAAACTAGAATGCACCACAGTACTCTTTTCATGGAAAGAGATGATTGGAATGATTATCCTTATAAGTGTTGCATAATCACTTGACTCGTGGTAGACACAGTGATTGTGGGAAGTTCCAGAAGCTGCTGGAAAATGTAGCCTGTGATTTATAGCAGCAAAGAAATTAGGTGACACCATAGCACATACTCAACATGTTGTATATAGCTACTGCTAAAATAAGGCAGAAAGACATTAATCCCTTAGTTGTTCGTCAAGAATAATAAAAGCAGTGATAATAGCAGTAATGCATTTCGATTATTGTCATTTTAATACATACTGAAGAGTGTGAGATGCTATCCCTATTTCCTGATTTAGTGGTAAACAGGATTCTTTCAGGAATCAGCTTAAAATCTTAGACACCTTTGGGAAATCCCACTAAACAGTAACATAAGAGAATTTTTGAACGAGAGGAGACTGGGCCATGATGCAATCTTAAAGGATTCCAGTGATTCAGCATCGACAATGTGGCTTGGTAACCAATTCCATACTAAATATATGTATCCTACCTTCTGTCTTAAGTCTGAGAACTTCAGTACAGGTCTTGTAAATAAACAGTGTCTGGTAATGAACCATGTTTGATTTACAAATACAGATTATTGACAGATTGTCCACACTTGTCTTTTAGCAAGCAGTGCTGCATCTTCACATAAATACCATGTACAGCTCTTAGGAGTATTGTGAAGCAGCACTTACCAAACAAGTTTCAAGGTTATATGGGCAGCCTGGTAAAGCAGATAAGAAAAGTGGCTTAATCAAAATAGTGTGAAGAAAACAGATGGCCCATGATGAGGGTCAGCCAAGGGTTAGCTGCTGAAGAAGGTTACGGGAAACACAAGGAGTTATTGTTCATGTTTGTCCCATGAAGTATAGTACTGAATTGGGGGGGGGTATTCTACAAAGTATTTGGTGTAATTTATTGATTTGTAATGTACTACTTTTTAAAAATGTGGTATAACGTAATTGCTAATATTTATTTTAGATTTCTATTTTTTTAAAATTTTTAATTAAGAAGTGTGATATGTAATTACCATCATGTCTATTTATAATTGAATTAAAATCTAAAAAGGTGCAGAAACTAAGTTTGTGAAATACACATTTTCCTTCCTTTATATTTTGTTCAACTTTTTTTTATTAACACATGCCAGTGTATGGTGAGTTGTTTTATTTTTTATTTAAAGAAAGAAAAAAAGATTTAATGTTTTAGCTTGTAAATAAAGACTTGTGCAGTGCTTAGAAGCGGTAAGCTAATGAGAACAGTCAGAAAAGATTGTTGATCTGTATTCAAATGCTCGTACTTCAAGTGAAGTAGCGGTACAATGGAAGCAGTGTACTGTATATACACAGTACTGATTGTGTAAAGTGGCATACAAACGACCCCATGGAAAATTGAGAAATCAAGCTAGAGAATGCATAACAATCAGGGATTGTGTAGCCCTTCCATTTTAAATCAGCGCAATAACATTGTATATTTTTTATCTTTTGGGATCTGTAATTGTACATCTTAAGGCAGTATTTGGTCCTAGCTCTGCTTGAAATAGATCTGGCTGTCATGACTTTGGCTTATTGTGTTGGAGTGGAGTACATTAAAATGCAGTATTACATGGTAATTCCTCACAGCTTTCAACAAAAACAGTCCTGTTTCATAAGGTAATCAAATACACCTACAGATGTAAGTGGGATTAAAGCCAGGTACGCACTACTAAAAATAGAATTAGACAGCACTTGTTTATCTGAGATTTTTTTATTCAGCACATTAAGTAGAGGAGACTGTTTGTTTGTTTGTTTTCTGGCGGTTTGCTTCCTTGCCATCTCTGTGCATGGTAATATTTGTTGATGAATGAGTTTTATTGTGTTGCGTTGTCCTGTAGGAAGTGACCTTTGGTCATCCACTCAGAACTTGGTAATTCATGTATTGTGCAATTCGACGCAAAAAACATGAATCTATTTCTAGACATGAGTGGATGAGGGTGTCAAAACTAGAGAGGTTTTGCAACCAGAAACAAATACATTACAAAGACACTGCATTCTCTTCAGTTCATCCTAATGCATCCATCTCTTAAATCATAATAATTGGACCCTAATGTGTTGCCTGTTTTTACCAAGAAATGCACTTTTTGCATGCTGTTAGATGTTTGGTTTGCATAGCAGTTGTACAAAAGAGACCTGTTTTATTGAACTAAACCGTGGTAGTATTTAGTATTTGTTTAAATCAGTTGATCAGGGTAGTGGGAACCAGCTACATCTCTTTAAATAGCATGTCCAACAGATTTTTTTAAATTTTAGTTCTAATGTTCTATGTGCTTTTGAGTCTTTTATTGGTGGGGGAAAAAAAAAATCTAAATCGGGGAAAGCAATATAATTTAAGAAGACCCTCAATATAGTTTAAACAAATCAGAAGTGTTGGGGAATTTGTAATTCATTATGCTCCACTCAGACCCCTTACACATATTATTGGCCATTAAGAAATGGTCTGGACATTTTACTTCAATTTTAACCTCTGAAAATTGGTTTGTACAGTAATGATGGCTGAGACTAGAGCCACTGTTAATTGCCATTGGCATACATGGAAGATTTAAAAGGACAAAAATACAGTACTCAGAGTATGTTATCTTAAATATGTATGTGACAATACAGAAAAGCAATATGACGATATGGCTAGAAGGATTATGCTAATATACCTAATGAGTTTAGGAGATTTGGGTCTTGTGTTGGTCCTGTCAGCACTTGTGGAGTTGGAGATTAACATTCCCTGCTCAAAGAGATTTGTTAAAATAAATAGCAAAAACTGAGCCTACGCTAATTATAATAATAAACATTTTCAAAATGTTTCTGTAATTCTCAAAGGGGGATTTAAATTGTCGAGTTCTCCATGCCAGGATGCCTTTGTTTCCGTTGAGGCAAGGACTTACTGTAAAGAACCAGTGGGAAGCACCTGTTGGCTGTCTTCTTACTCTCTCATCCAGTGGTTTTGGTTCACAGAGTAGCCACCATAAACATACAACTTCAGTGGGCTACCATTGTGTTCCCCTTTTTAAAAAATGTTTCCTTGGTGACATATTCTTTGCCCAGCACAATATAAGCATATAAAGCAAAGACTCAATTATCCAAAACCCCTCATTAACAGAACAAATCGTGTGTAAGGTTCATATATTGCTATGTCCCCTCCCTTCATAATGTATACTGTACAACATGTATTCCACAGAGCTTGGATTCAAGAAGACCCTATATATTGGACACAAGGTCCTTTTTTCAGAATAATCCTTTTTTTTTTTTTTTAAACCAAAAGTTTGGTCCAGTAAAGCATGTGGAAATGATTAACCAAGTAAATGCATTCTTTTCTCTCTTATAGATACATTTGTCAACTGTCACTCAGACAGTTAGCTAAAAAGTGGGTTGCTTTTCCTTCCTTCCCCCAATAATGTAATTTTTTTGCACTTACTTGGTTTTGAAAACAGATGATTCCTGAATCAGTGAGGGGACATTGGATGAGATATCAGGAACTGAGGATTCCAGGGGTGAAGGGGTTAAACTTGGGGGGTACTGTGTTCAGTCTGTTATTTATTGGCAATGTTCGCGCTCTTTTGCAGGGAGCTGAAGCCATGGTTCTGGAGAGTGTCATGTTTGCTATCCTGGCGGAGAGGGCACTGGGCCCAAAGCTGTATGGGATCTTTCCCCAGGGCCGACTGGAGCAGTTCATTCCTGTAAGTAACTGTCCAGTCCCTTTCAGAAGAGTGAGTTATACTGGAAGTTGTTGTGCTTCAGTCATTGAACTGGTTACTGTGTAAGCAGAGAGGTTGGAGGCGGGGGAGGGGGTGGGAACTACAGTAAATGTCTGATAGTTCCTTGGCTCACTGTCTCTGTTGATGTTTTATATTTCTGTAATTTAGAGCACTAATAATTGTCAGACTGTTTGGCAGTGCACTATGTTTATTAGTTAATGAATGAATGAATGTTAATTTTCAAAATAATTAATTAATTATTTGTGCAAGGCCTAAGCCGCATTAAAACGAACCACATACAGCGATCACTACGGACTCCAGTAGAAAATTGCAAAACCAGTTCAACATGTTGCACACCCACACACGCATTATACATTTACTGTATGCTTCTGCAATGATAGGATGCAGGTTTGTAAATGTATAACCATACAGGAGATAAGCACACTATATATTCTTTGGGACTTGGCAAGACAATAGCCGCACTGGATACGAGGGTGAGGGACGCCACTATGGAAACATGGCCTCAATATGAACACACTGGCTCTCCAGTAATCATTCCCAGTGTGGCTAGTCTACTGCACCAAGGGGAATGATCAGTACCCAAAGGTGTAGTGTCTAAATATGTTGCTCAGATTGATGAAGGGAGGTGTTGCATCTGTGCACGTATGTTTTTCACTTTTGAGCTCTGCTGGAAGACACAGAGAAGGTTAAAGCAGCTTTTGCTTGCCTCTTGTTCTTACAGAGCATGCATACAAAGGTATCCCCTGCTCTAGCATGGGCGATGGGAGTGAACCTCTTGCAACATGAGCTCTCTGCCTCTCCCTGTCTTTCACATGACAAAGTCGAAAACAGTTCCAGTCTCCTGATTTTTACAACACCTCTGCTAAACATTGACAGAGCTCCACTGCACTGTATATTACCCTGAATGACAAATGAAGAGAACTACATGCTGTATATATGACTAAAGAATATGTATTTCTTAAAAATTTCAGAACAGTATAGCCCCTATGTGATTTGAAGACCTATCAGTTACACACACACATGCAAACAACTGCAATAATGTGAAGTACAAAGGTTGTCTTTTGGTAGTTAAACAAATAATTTCAGAAGTTTGCCTTTGCACTTGGTACAAAGTAACAAAGTGTTGTTTACTGACAGAGTGGTGAAAGGACAGGGGTTTTCGTGTTTATTGTATGTTCTTTGGCTTCTGAACGATTCACTGATTTTTTTTTTTTTGAAGAAGTATAAGTTTATTATATATAGTGTGTATATTTTAAGAAATATTTGGCACAAACTAGATTTAATAGATAAAGCAGATGCGGTTCAAAACCCTTCCTATAAAATAAGCTAGCGTGTTTCTGATTATTTTTAGTCTTCCACAGTAATCTACTGTGCCTACACCTTGGTCTAATGATAATTAGATGAGATTTAAGGTCCTATACTTTCTGTTGTCAATAAACTGTCGAGTTGGCCAACAGGTTAAAGTCATGGATATATCCACTAATACAGCTGCGTGTCTGATCATTTGTATTCTTTTCATTGCAGAGCCGGAGGTTAGATACAGATGAGTTGGGCTTACCTGAATTGTCTGCAGAGATAGCTGAGAAAATGGCCAGATTCCATGGAATGAGGATGCCATTTAACAAGGAACCAAAGTGGCTGTTTGGGACGATGGAGAAGTAGGTTCATCATGCCTGTAATATACAGACTGTATATCTCGGCCTGCTTTATTCCTTGCTTAAGCTGAATCTTGGTGGAAGGAACAATATTTGTATAGCAGGTTCCTCATACCTGCCCAGATATTTGTTTGAGCCGAGACCGATCCTTTTTATTTACATTCTTGTGTTCTTATCAATGGCAGGTATTTAAACCAAGTCGTGAGAATAAGCTTCACCAGAGAATCTGACATAAGAACATTTGCCAGACTGATAAACTACAATTTGCCACTGGAAATGGAAAACCTAATGTAAGCCAATAGTCATTTTGTTTTTTGTTATTTTCGCTTTTATTAACGTTTCAGTAGTTTTAAATAATAGGAGTGCCAATTGGGATTAATGGTTTGAGTCTTGACAGTCATATGTTGGGCAGCTTTCCTCTGGACCCAATTCAATAGAATCCTTTGTCAGGCAAATGCTGGGCCTCTATTGAAGTGCAATACAATTAGCAAATGAAGAAAAAAAGCCTTAATATATTTAAAATATTTATGGATTATTACTGGATTATTTTATTGGTCAGCAGTTATCTTTGAAACCGTATACATGTCATTATAATTTGTAATATTTTACTATTGGAATGCATCTTTCTGTACCATATCACAAAGAAATGTTATGTAAGTTAGAATCAAAATAATTGGATCACAAGTTAGTTTCCTTGTAAACAACTTTGTGTCAGCTGATGTTTATTTATGGTGTATTGGGGGTCACTTTTAGTTTCCATTCCTTTTTTTTTTCTTTCTGTAGCACTTTGCTTGAATCCACACCTTCCCCTGTGGTTTTCTGTCACAATGACTGCCAGGAAGGTAAGGCTGCTTTAAAAGAACGTTTTAAATTGTTTAATTACAAATTTGTTTTATATTTGAGCACTGAAGAGAAAGGTAGTACGAGGAAAGGCACTGGTGACAAGGTGGTGAACTTTGGGTCCTTTTTAACCCTTTCAGGACCAGGCGCTGTAGTTGACTCTCTCCCTATAAAAATTCACTAAAAATCTATTTTTTACAATAGCATCTTGCAAGTGGTGTCCTTTTTTTTTTCAAAACACACTGAGGAACATTATAAAGTACTTCAGAAACCATACAAACTTTTCACTTTTTTTTTCAACACAATATTTCAGGTTTTTATTTATTTATTTATTTATTTATTTATTTATTTATTTATGTATTTATGTATTTATTTGGTTTTTTTGTAATTTTTATTATGTATTCTGCATAGAGATACATGTATAAAAACATGTTATTCTATGACCTGAGTGACCTTACAATACTTCCTGAAAGTTTTGTTGAAAAATATTGATGTTTGGGCAAATTACAAAACATTGTTGATTGAGTTGAGTGATTGCAGTGACACAATACACGTTTATTCTCAGGGACTTTATAAACAATAATTTATTTTCTCAAAATAAATATTTATAAATAAAATAAGTTACTCATTTCATTATTATCAGTAATAAGGAAAAAAAAACATACCTGGTACGTTTAGTTCATGAAATAATATATGCTTATGTCAACTTGTTTCTTGATATTTATAAATGTTGTAAAATAATATATATTAAAACACATGAGACAGAATAAATGTTTTAATATAATTATATGTAAAATACATCAGATGTACAGTGTTTACTTTTTTTTATTCACTCTAAAAAGTTCCTGTGATGTTCCTTTCTGCTTTTGTCTCTGCCGGGCACCAATAAACTGTCTCCGCCCTTTAGGCACTAAATGCCCCTCTCAGTGACATCACACAAAAAAAAACTATCAGGAAGTGAACGTCAGTCCCTTCCCTATCCATTAATGTGTGTTTCAAGCCTGTACTGGAAAGTACGGTGGCCCTATAAGTCATCAAAACGAAGTGCTGCTTTTATCGTGTTTACACGATCACGGTCCTAGAAGCTCATTTCAGTATGATCGTGTTAACACGATCCCGGTCCTTAAAGGGTTAAAATGTAAACATGTGCTTGTAATGCTGACGACATCTGCTTTAACTAGTGAAAGATTTTGACTTGGCTATTTCGTTATTTAGAAAATTAGGTTAATAATTTTTCTGACAGTAGTATTAAGATCCACCCTCATTTGGATCCCATCTATTAGTAAATGAGCGGGGTTCGCAGGGGATAGTTTGAGGTGTTTTTGCCAGAGTCTTTGGTTCTGAAAAGCAGATTCTGTTTAGGTTTGACAGAGAACAAATACCTGGGACAATATAATTATACAATAGGTTAATTCTGCATTTTTTTTTTCCCCCTAAAGGTAACATCTTGCTGTTGCAAGGCAGGGAGAATTTGGACAAACAGAAGCTCATGTTCATCGACTTTGAATACAGCAGTTACAACTACAGGTAAATAAATAGACGGAACGGAAGCATCTGACATGAAGACGATGCCAATGCCAGCATTCTTTAAATGTTTAGGATTCATATTTCAATACAGTAATCAAATCAAATGTCACATTAAAGTTCCACTATAAATGCCATACAGTACTTTAGCAAGATTTGCCCAGGTGAATATGTTGCTTCAGACTAGCTGTTAAAGCCTACTGAATCTTGAAGTTTTTATTAGACATGCTTTGTGGATTTGCGGCTACACTCTCCTTTGAATGGATTGTGTATCACCAGCATCATTGATCAGTCAGATATAGTTAACTACATTGCTTGTTAAAAATACATTAAAAGCTTCATTTCACCAGTAAATGACAAACATGTACAAGTATGTATGCATTTCTGGAAATGCTGTTGTCCCAAAATGGAAGTTCAAAGAATGTATGTGGTATTGAATGTATATGAACTATTTCAACACTGCAGGTCTCGGATAGATAACTCCACTCAGCTGCAGACCAGTAAAGTAATCTAGCATCATACTAATATGTGTATTAACACTTTTGTATTAATTATTTTTCTACTGTACTTTTTTCTGTAAGGTTGCTTATGACTGAAAGAATAAAATATCTTAGGGGTTATAAAAATGTGTATTTCATTTAGAAGAGCCTTTTATAATACAACATTATTTTCTGGTACCACCAATCAATGTAAAAGTAGAACTCCCAACCAAGCTTCTCTGGGGCAAAGTATGAGAGATGATTGGTGTACAGATAAGAGAAGGATTCTGGGACGTATTTAAAAGATCATGTGATGACTATGTGTTATTGTAAATAATTCCCTTATTGCTTAAGCAGCTCTGTGTTGTGAGAACGTAAAATGGGGTGATCTTTTGCTGACATTTAAAACCGTAAAATAGAATACTACAAAGTACAGTGTAAGCAATTCCTGATATGTGGAACTCCAAAAATGATGACCCTTGCAGTTTTGTCTTACACATTTTTTTTTACCAAAGTTTAACGAAGCGGGCCCTGTTACAGAAACAAACCTTATTGAACTGTTTGGTGTCTGGATTGTCAAAAATGAGTTTTGCTTGTTAAACTTAACAGAGTGGAGTTTATTACTGTGATTTAGATTGTTAACCATGACAGAATAAGGTACTTTGCAGTTTACCAGTGCTTAATCGTGGTGCTTTCAAATCTTTACTATAGTTAGCTGTGTTTCGCTACTGGGCTTGTAGTTGAAATACCGGCTTTTCAAGAATTAGGGAACGCTTAAGAAAAACTAATGGAAATAATATTGATGTATACTATAATCTATTGGCATTTTGCATTTTTTTCAGGGGGTTTGATATCGGAAACCATTTCTGTGAATGGATGTATGATTACACCTATGACAAGTTTCCATTCTTCAAAGCCAACTTCAAGAATTACCCAACCAAAACTCAGCAGGTATGTTGAAACTGAATGGAATCTAATAAAGTGATATCCTGGACTTTCACTATGTCCCAGTTGTAATAAATACAAGCTTCAGTTAGAATGTAAAAAGAATGTTTTTTAAGATGCCTGTTCACTTTTTAGATTGCTTTTATAGTGCATTTAAAAAAAAAAAAAAAACATTTTAATGAGCATTTCTAACATTATTTTACAGCTTCACTTTATCGCTAGCTACCTGGCTGAGTCTGACAGCAGATTTGAGAATTTAAGTAATGAAGACCAAACCAAGCTACAAGAAGAAATGCTGGTGGAAGTGAACAGGTAAACCTTCCAGTTCATGATTTTGGTTTTATAAACTTACAGGGACTTACTAAGACTTTTTGGGGGTTGGGATGGACCTTATTTGGATTTCCAAGTTCCGAGTACAGTTGACCTTTTTTTAAGCTTTTGTATTCAGGAATTTATTTATATGTATGGAACATTATTGTATCATTTTAAAACTTCAACTTGCCAAAGCCACTGAACCATTTAAATTTGATAAATTTCTTTGTTTTTCAGGTTTGCCCTGGCATCCCATTTCTTCTGGGGTCTATGGTCCATCATACAAGCCAGAATCTCCTCCATCGAGTTTGGATACATGGTAAGTTCAGTCTTTTCAGCACAGATATTGAAAGTGCTAATCCTGATCGGTAAAAAACAGCAATTAAAGTTAACAACAGGGGAAGGTAAATCAACTGGTCTCTGATACAGTAGAACATGCTGAAGGCAATTGCAAAATGTTGCAATCAGACATGAATTCTATTGAAGTTTAACCCTTCAGCCTTTAAGCTCTAATGTGCTTATTTTAAATTTAAATTTAAAAAAAATAAAGCTTAACTGTGAATAATAATCATTGCTATTGTTTTTGCAGGAATATGCATTGGCAAGATTTGATGCTTACTTTGAGCAGAAGAGGAGGCTGGGGGTGTGAATAACAAAAGTGACCAAGAAGTGCAACAGTTACACAGGGGGGTGCATTTGTTGTGGGGGTGCAGGGTCAAGTATGAATGGTTGTGCAATGGGTACAAAGTCAAGGTTGTGGAATATATCTGTGAGGTTCTTTGGACCAAAGCAACACTGTGAATGTAACGGAGAGTAAAGTTTACCTAATGACACTGAGTGTTTACAAACCAAGAACCGGGCTGTATTGTTTTGGAGGTATTTTGATTGGCTTGGGGAAATGTGAAGGGGGTGCTTGAAATCTTCTCTGTACTGTACACCGATATTTTTTTTTTTTTACTGTGCTGTGTATTGGTTTGGTATTTCTTTCTTTTTAAAATGCTACTTGCTCTTTACTCATGGTCACTTTTATGTTAGCCTAGATACATTCCACCAGAGAATATGTTTTCTGGTCCTAGGTGGTTAGTTTTAGTACAGGTTTTATTAATCATTACAACAAACTGGAACTGGGATATGCTCAGTCTTAATGGCATCATATAACTGCTGTTGCAGCAGACCTAATGCAGTCTATTTCAGGTTTGAGATGTTTTAATGAGGGGAAAAAAAGAACTTAATTTTTATA
This sequence comes from Polyodon spathula, assembly GCF_017654505.1. Lineage (NCBI taxonomy): Eukaryota > Metazoa > Chordata > Actinopteri > Acipenseriformes > Polyodontidae > Polyodon > Polyodon spathula. The sequence continues at coordinate 8,406,311 of NC_054552.1, forward strand.
AACAAAGGTAAAGGCAGTAGTACAAGCATTACCTGTAGTAGGCAAAAATCAAATATACTTTACAGTATTGTAACATAATATACAACCATTTTAATTGTAGTAGTCATCTGTTTTTTACGTATAACAATCTCTTAACAGGAACAGCTGTTCAGTTGAGATAGATGCCAGGGTGGCACTTACTCGTAGATCATTTAAAATGGCTAGGAGGTTGACATGAAGTATGTTGCCATCACCTCCCCTTTTCCTATTAATTCCTTTGTCATAATATAATGTCCATTTGCTGTAACTTACAGGAGGATATATAAAATATATACAAGTGTGCTGAAAGTTGGACACCTCCAGATTATATTGTGCTGTAGTATTGTAGCTTGTCTTTAAGGGACCATACCTTTCAGGGTGGCAGTTTACTGGTTACCTAGAATTTCTCTTGACCTTTGAAATTCCAAATTCTGTTATCCTGTGATAAATAGCCACGGTATAATTTGGATAAGGAAACGTCACAAAGCGTACCATTCACAGCTTGGAAAGCCTGCCGGGGAATGACTGGTTCTGATAAAGTCAGGCTCTGACGGCACATGAGCTTAAAAAAAAAAAAAAAAATGACTTGTGATATAATAGCTGTAACTAGAGGACAGATCGAGTGTACTTGAATAAAACCGTCTCCACTGCTAATATGAGAACCTTGACTCCATCTCAAGTTTTATATGCTCGGAAGACTGTTCTCTCCTTGTACACTTGAACGGCCCTGCAGTTAAAACTTAAGTCCTAACTGTTTAAGTTATTGCTATAAAACATTTTCTGTAGCAGTAATGGGAATTCCAGCTGTCATTGGTGATCAGTGGACTTTACATCCTGCCGGTTTGCTTTTAACAGGATAATGGGAGGTGATAGAATTTAATTATTTGAGACATGCTTTGTTAAAATAAAACACAGCTAAAAGTTTTTAAAACTTTTAAAATGTGTTGGCATGCACTGTATATCTATTAGTAGCCTTTTATTTGTGTTATTGCAAAGAAATTGTATAATTATTATTTTTTATTATTATGATTATTTAAACAGCTTTGTAGGTGTTATGCTTTGGCAAGTTCATGGTTGAAGCTTATTTAATGTTGCTAATAACTTTACTGTGGTGTATAACTAAATAGTGAGTTATCTCTTAATATTTTTAAACATACTGTCCTTCAGTGATTTTAACTTTGATGTATTCCTGCAATGGAAATAAATAGTGATACCTTCAGAAAATGCAATATCTTTTATCTCTGTTTTCACCAAATTGCTGGATTTATTTTCAAGGATCAATATTCACTTACACCTGGAGATTTATTTTGTTAAATAACCAAGCGTGAAATCAGTACCCCTGTTCTATTGCATTGGAAGAGGTTAACGTGTAGGGTCATGTACTGTAAGGTATGATTTCTTTAATATATCCAGTAAACTAAAAACCTAGAAATAATGGGGTAGCAGCTGTTGACACATGTGTTTTCTTAATAAGAAATCTGTTGTATTTTTGTAAAATCATTGTGTCATATACAGTTTATGTAATTGGAATGTATTAATGCTTTATAGATTGCATTTCATTAATAAAGGCTATTTTAAAAAGTGTTTTAAGGCATTTTGTTTTTTTTGTTTTTTTTAAATCTACCTGTGTATTTGTTAGTCAATCAGTTACATTTTAAGTACATTAGGAACTGCTGTGGGTGCAAGCATTAGTCAAAACGTTTCTTTTTACAGTTGCAAAATCCTAGCGATGGAAATGTTCAACAGTAAAAGGTATTTTATTTTCTCTTGCAAACTGTTTAGTTCCGTAGGCACTGTTGCCTAATAGAGAAAGCTAGGAGTTTCAAGTCCTAGCTGAGCAACTTTTGTTTCACACATGAATCAACCTGTACTAGCCTCAAACATAACTGGATATTTCCACTTCCAACCAGCAATGCCCAAATTAGGCAAATTAGAATGCCCTGTATTTGTTTTGTATGGAGAAACTCGGTAACCGAGAGCGACTGGTTAAAATAAAACCTGAATGCTGGCATCCTGTTTGTTTGAATGTAGTATGTTTGTATGTATTATTCTTGCCTGATTTATCGGTAACAGATCATCATGTTTCACCTATCCATCTGGTTACATAACACAATGACACTTGACAAAATGACTGATCTTTGCAATACCAAGGAAAAGGCATCCCATACTGAGCAGAGTTGATCAAAGGCTAGGAGTTTCTTTTATCAGAAAAGCAAGCTTAAGGAATAAATAAACTATTAAAATAAAGGCTTGTGTTAGACAGTGAATGGAGGGTGGGATGTGTAATGCACGATTAGTATACTTTAGCAAATACCAGATTGCAATTGCCTGAATTATGATGGCAATTGAGTATCACCTTTCATGTGTCCATATTATAAGTGGATTACGCAACCAATTGCTTTGATTATAGCTTGCATAAACCATAGCATTCAGCTTTTAGTTTGGTATATTGTTCTCTTTGAAGATGTTTGAAGGAGCCTCAAAAAAGATTTAAAAACCTTTCTTAATGGTTCTTAATATATAAAACATGCATATCCTAACATTCTGTAAAGTAAAAACAAGGATACACAGTGCACTCCCTTTGTAACGCTGTTGTTGGGAGCCAATGCCAATGGCAATGTGGCATGTTTTATAACCTGTCCTGCTGTATAAAGTGTCAATTTATAAAAAATAATAACTGAATTCAACACATAGGTTAGGGTATCAGTGATAATGTTCCAGGTTATACTAAACAACTTATTATGAAAGCCATTAGCGCTTCAAATCTGGAAATGTTTCAAATTTAATCTCACACATGGTCCCAATTCTAATAGGTATCATAGTTAAGGTCTCAATATATTATGAGTGTCTGGCAAGGCCAAGCAGAAAGCCTTGTTCATTTAAACACTGGAAGCAGGATTTATCCAGTTGAGATGGGCTGGTGGCAGTCAGGAGAAAGTAAATAATCACTGCATTCAAGCACTGGCTGTTTATAACATATTATTTTTTAAATATCAACCAAACAAAAAACATTTGCCAAGATGTGACATGAGTTGCTCACAGACCACAACCAGCAGGGATCAAAATCACATTCTTTTTTTTTTTTAACTGTGCGAGAGCCAGACCTTGATAATAAAATGTTTTAGTTTTTTTCATCTGTGAAAAACAGCATTGTAACTTCCAATGGCAGCATGTTGTTACATTTTGGCAGTGATTGGGTTAATTCTAGCTTGGGAAATATTTCAGAATTCTTCAAGTGGATGAAAAACAATAGTAGCTAGTGTTAGAAGTCAAAGCTGTTGTTTTTTGTTTGTTTTTGAGATGCTGACTGTGTGAAGTAAGGTGATGTGTTTTAAGGTTTTGGGTGTGATAGAATAGGAAAATACTGGAGACTAATTTATAGGATTATCACAAACCACATAGAGGGGTCCTCTGCAGTATGGCTCAACATGACCCTCCTTCCTGTATATAAACTGCCAATTTACTGAACCCTGTGGCAGGGCAGAAGCCCTGCTGCTGTAAATAGTGTGTGTGTGTGTGTGTGAGAATGTAAGGTTGGCAAGAATGGGGTTAAATATATCCCTGCTAGCAATCACAGATGTGGCCATTCGGCAATTTGGTAATTAATGCTAATTGGGGAGTGACCAAATGTATACAATGTAGAGAAATCCTTGGCTTGCTGGAACAGTTTGTGCTGAGATTTTTGTAATGGGTTTTCAATATGTGTTTGTTTGTTAAATAAATGTGCGCATACGTGCTTGAACTTCAGCTTTCTGTCTCCGGGTCTCTTTCTTACCAGTAACAGCTTGGGTCGGGATGCTACCCTGTTAAAAAACCATTTTGATGATATGACTCGTTCTCACTACTTTCTGTTGCTACCTCCTGTGTACTAATCTATGGTTATGTGAGCTTTATGGGCTCCATTTTTAATCAAAAGCCAGTTTATATAAACCTTGTACCTACCCATGCTTTTCCATGGTACTTTCAATTTAGTACTCTGCTTTTTTTTTTGCTTTTTTTTTTTTTTTTTTTTTTTTTTTTTAATATTATCACATATACACTTCACTGCTATGCCTTTCTATTGCATTTTGGCAAAAAATAATTGCATTAAGAAGAGCAGATAGTAAGAAAGAAATGTGAAAGTTTAGTTTATATTGGGCTTTGCGTCATCGTATAATCTATCCCACTCCTTTGTGCTCTTAAGGGCATGAGATACAGTTCTATGTTGACTTTGGATTTCCTGTGCTCCAAATGTGGGCCTCCCGCAGGCTGAGATTGCCCTGTAATGCAGCTCAGGCCAATCTTTACGACACCCCCTTGGATTCTGTCTGAGCTGTGGGGATGCTGCCTGGGCTTCTTGTACATTTAACTCCTTCAAAACACTAATGACATGAATAAGAATATCCTTAAATCAGAGGCTACAGTATTAAAGGAAAGCACACCAGTGACTCCGAGACATGACACTGCAGGGAAAAGGGTATCATTCAGAGTTCCTATAGCACACACATTGGGCATGCATTGCAAATACCATTGTACTAGCAAAACTATCAGCAGGGTACGTCATTATCAGCAAACCGAATGGATTTTCCATTGCTCCTGATACTGTTGCACAGAGGTACTGCTATATCACTGCTTCAATCGATTAGCAGTGTGTAATAGTTCGTATCCTTGTGATATGAATGATAAGTCAAAATGATATGTCTGTGATACCATTCTACCACAAGCTCATGTCATCAATGCTGCTCTACCATAGAACAGAACCAATTCACTGCCATTGTAGTGGAACTGCAGCATCACCACTGAAGATCATTTGGGAAAGGAACTAAAGCTAGTAAATGCTATATTAGGTATTGTCAATACAGGTCTTTTGCTGGAAACGATATTCATTTAAAGCGATTCTGCAAGTTTTAAATAATGCAGGACAAAAAGTCAACATAAAGTCTTCCTTTATTAAGGGATAAACAAATCAAAGCCTCGTCCATATTAAACTGCAGTGGACTAAAGATAGTACAAATTGGAAAGTTATCCCTTAATGTAACTTACAAAACATACACAACACAAAAGCATGTGTTGCTGCTGTGCAGATCAGACTGTACACTGCAGGTGTTATTAGGGGGTGTGTCAAGTAAAGACAGAACAGAAAGTATTGTTCTTACAAAGTACGTATTACTAACAAGTAGTTATTGCAATAGAGAGAACTGAAAGTGCTGTTCTTACAAAGTGTATTACCAACAAGTAGTTATTACAATATAGAGAACAGAAAGTGCTGTTCTTAAAGGTACAATTAAGGCATAATGTGTGATGGAATTGAAAAGTAATTGGCCAGTTGGGTGTAGTTAAGGGAATGTTTATACTGACCACAGAATTTATTTATTTATTTATTTATTGCCTCAGAAATCTGTGTTCAATATTTGTGTTTGCATTGCCTTGTTAAGATTTGTTGACTAGTTTTAAATCAGCAAATACTTTTGGTTCCATATGCTTTTGAGTGTTGCTAACTCTAACACTTGTCACAAGGTAAGTTTAGTTCACGATTTGCTCTAATCAGGGTCTGTGAAACCAACTACAACAAGGAGTTTTTATAAACTGGAAATATGTGTCTTAGCTCCAGATGGCCATAGAGTTCAGGGAATAGAGAACAGAGCAAAATGTGGGGCTACCCAAAATTGCACAACAATTTCTAGAAGGAATTTTGAAAATGCAACACTGTAAAGAGACATTTCTGTTGTAGTGGAACGATATACAGTATTCAGAGAGAAAGTGGTAGTGAGGTACTGATACAAAAAGAAACACTGGAGACATTGAAAAATTAATTTTGTTAAAATGTTTGTCACCTTAACTTAGTTACTTTTAATGCTGTATAATGCTGAGTTACAGATTTCACATTGGTCCTTAATAATCTATCTAAAGACTTTCACAACATTCAAGTCTTCAATTAACACCTTTTTTAAAAAAGCAGAAGTCATGTAGATGTTACAAAATGAGGAGCAAACACTTTGAGAGAACTTGAAACATACCGTATAATGTAGTTGTTTGGTTCTAGTTTTCTAAAACTAACAGGCGTTTTACCTAAGTTCATTAAAGACTGGAGTCAACTCTTTGAAAATATGGTCACTTTGTATAATCGTAAATCTCGAAAAACTACTCACTTCTAAATCTTTTGTAGTCATTTTTGTATTACTTTAGTATAAATACATGTTAATTTGGATTCATATGTGTTTTTTTCTGACTTTATGTGAACGAAAAGACACACATTTGCCCATTTTTCCATTGGAAATAGTGATATTTTGAAATATTACTGTCCTGGTCACAAAAGCAAAGTCTGTGGGGAATAATAGCCATTTGCTATACTTTTGAGGCATAAGCAATTAGGAAATAACACTTACTACCCAGGAACAAAAATTGTGTTACATAGTGTAATTAGATTTAGTTGTTCATGAAATTATTTTAGGCAAAAAAAAAAAAAGAAAGAAAGCAGTGATCCTTGCCTTGAAGACCATCTTTATTATTATCTTTATTATCAGCTTGTAAGAGTGTCTTGGCAAGTATCCTGGTATCTGCTCTGTGAAAAAAACATTCATCATAACTGCTAGGACCAGTGCCAGATGTTTCCAGTCACAGGGGCCCTGTGATAGAAATACAATGAACCTTGGTTGGAATCTCCCTCCCGACCTCTGAGGGTACTAAGCGAGAACAGAGTTTTTTGGACCGGGCCCTGCTTGACAGTTCTTTGCCTGGGTCGGGAAGTCAGTCAGTCTGGAAAAAAGAGAGACTAGACCTGGAAGGGAAATAAAGTAACAGCCACAGATTGTAAAGGCAGCTGCAGTCGTTTACCAAGGGGTCATGCATGACAGCATTTAAGGGGGGGCGGAGAATTGTAATCTGTTCCTTCGCATTGGTTTGTAGTGAGTTAAAGCCAGAAGAACAGTAAAAGTGTGCTGTTATTGAAAACCGTGAGTGTTGTGTTTTTGTTTGTTTGTAACTGTTTCGTCATGTCTTGTACATTACCAGACAGTTAATACAGTTTCAGAGCTATTGCCAGGGGCCAGCACGAAACCGGAGAACGCTGCACCTTTGTCACATATAAAACTGTATTTGCCCACTAGCACTAATTTACACACTAACAGACTTCTGTATGTGTTTTGTGTGGGAGTATAATAAAAATTATTATTTGCAGGGCAACACAGGGATTATAAATTAAGTAATACACGCCACTGTATTACTCACCTCCATTATTATTTACTGTTTGTTTTGCCGTCAGGCACTGGACTTAAAAATAAATAAAACAAACTTTTTCACCTGGATTACAATTGTCTGTCTGTTCTTTAATCACCTGTACCTACACAGTATCAACCACTCTGCCACAGGCCCCCACTGTAAACCCTTTGACACTCCTGGTCACTGCCTTTGCTATAATTTGGTTTGGTCTTTCATAGATTCATTATGCATGCCAGTTTCAAAATTATGCAGTTGCAAAATTGCATTTAAATAAATATACAAGACAAAGTGCGCATTTTGATTTTACAAAAAAGTTTGTAATTAAATAAATAATTCAATCTGGATTGATTATTATTATTTTATTTTATTTTTTGCAGCTATCATACTTACTTTTATTTATCATACTTTTATATTGAACAAAACAGAGCTATTGAACTATATACACTACAAAGAATCCTGATAGATTGGCTTAATTAATCAAGCTCATTTCAACATGACCTTGCTCTCAAACACCAGCCGTATCACCAGTCACGCTATCCCAAATTCTTAGCATCTGGGTCAAAGCACCAATCTATTGGCTAAGCACTGGTACCCAGCATTCTCCTTTGTGTTGGTAGGCTGTATGCAGGAAATACAATCATCATGCCTTAATATATTTAGAAAGTTGTTTCATTTTGCTCAAAAAGCACAAGATGCAATGTTATTTCAATTGGGGGCTCGATGTGTCTTGAGGATAAAATAATTGACAAGAGTGATTGCAAGTACTGAGAGCCCCCTAAAAGAGGACTGAGGTTGATAGATCTTTTCAGCATAGTTTAAAGAACGTATGTTGCTTTATTTCTCTAAGGAGATTTTTTTCCCCCAGTAGGCAAAGGCAGCTACTGCAATATATTGGTTGTGACTGTCTGCTGCCCTGGTTGCTGTTGTAGCTGCTGTAATAACAGTTGCCATGTAACTTTTTACACATTTATACATGATGCTTTTTGCATAGAGCTGCAGTTGGTTTAGGTGTTGTTTACAACTTAAAAACACTTTGGTTGAATTTTTTTTTTAAGTTTTTTTTTTAAATAAATCAATGTAATGTATTTTATATTTTGTCTACTGAGGTTAGTCCACCAAAACTAATTTTATTTGTGTCCAAATTCAAAACCAAAACTAAACCAAACCAAATTCAAACCTAGGTGGGAGAAAGACTGGCCCACTATGTTACCAGCCAAGATTACTTTATCCCTGTTCAGGCCTCACTGATTTATTTGCGTGTGTTTCTGTATAGACCGACCTTGGCATGGTTTATTTTGTTAAACATATGAGTACTGAAAACCTCAGCAGGAAATTAAGAATGAGAAACAACAAGGACGCAGGTGTGGGAAAGAGCCCAGAATTAAAAATAAAAGTGGTTCAATTTACTGTAAGTGGAATAAACACAATGCTCATGCAGTCGAGTAAAGTATGGACCAAAACACTATCCATAGCCAATATGGACAGCCAGGGCAGGACTGCTTTGATTAGATATGCATTCCTTTATGGAATCTAGGGGTGGAACTCAATCTAAGATAAGGAACTCTGTGCCGATTCTAAGTCTCTGTCAAAGTGTGTCAGCACTGCTGTCTTGCCCATTGTGACTGACGCTAGGATTATAATTATAGAGCAGCAATCCTTATAGCTCCTTAAAAACATTCTCTGGGTGCAAGGATTTAATTCTAGCATGCATTAAAATGCAAAAAAAATACTATCTTGATCATGACAGTTTTTTTTTGGTTTGTGATTTGGGTTAAGGCTTTATCTCATTGACATATAGGTTAATCTGTTGTGGTCTTAATAAATTAGGTTTGACACTTTTTGTGTCACGCGAAAGAATCAAAACCGCTCTGTTGCTGAATGGCAATGGAAAAAGAAATACGATTTAGAACAATTAGGATGTGTTAGCAGGGAGAAGATATTTAACTTTTTTAATCTATCGAGTGAAGCTGACAGAGCATGGAAACGCAGTTTTTATATGTTACACAATGTATGTCTGCAGTTCCAGGTGATTCAATATAAAGGTGCATTAGTATTCTAAATTCCTCACTATAAGGCTCATTGAACTTTCACAAGCTTCTTTCTGTATCTCTTGCCAGCAGATTAGAAGTGTTTTTTTTTTTTACAAGGATAACCACATGTGATACTCCTATGTCCTTCCACAACCTGTTGCTGATAATGCGTTTGCAACACAGCTGCACATGGCAACATTTTTTATTTGATGTTTTTGCTGCCAGCTTTCCTTTATTGTTATGTTCAAGGTCTTGGGAGAGCTTGGGTAGACCTTGGCTTGGCAGAAGTGCTGAATCTCAGATGGGCTGCTACAAAAACTGAACAGGGTTTTATACAGCACAGTGATGATCTGACAAGGACAATGGGTTAGCAGTGTGAGTTTCATCTGACTTGCTCAAGAGCCTAGCAGTAAGGGTGAGCATGCTTTAACCATGGTCCTCTGTCCATCTGTTCCAGTCCAGGACTATGTTCCAGTCAAGTCCCAAATCATTTAATTGAGTCTTGTTCAGTTAAATACTATTTAGGGACATGGTTGGAAAACATACCTGAAGTGGCTCTTCAGGGCCAGTGGAGAACCCCTGATTTGGCGAAACTGTAATCAGCAAAGCCAGCATTTCCAAAACATAATAATTCTGATGAATACCATTTTAATTGTTCCGCATTGGCAAGGGCAGTTCTGGTCAGGAGTGGCATGAGCTGTGACGGGAAGCTCTCATGGTGCCAGCCAGCACAGTACCTGATAGCCAGTTCCATTGCACCACAATCTAAAATATTGTTTAAAAGAAACGGCTTTGGTCAGCAAATCTTCTCTGCTGTTAAAGTTTTTCAGCCCACCGCTGAACAAAATTCCAGTCAACCATGCCTCTGTTATAGAATAAGTAATCTGCCGGATGTATTGGCTTTTCTGTTTTTTTCCAGTAATAACTGGCTTTAGCTTGCCAGTTTCTGTTGCATTAGAGCGTGGAGCTGCAGTACTTCAGTGATCATTGTTTTGCTCCTTTGCCCTCACTGGTCCAGCTGCTAATGTAGTATTTGGCTGCAGCCAGCAAAAGGAATCTGTTATTGCCTATACCGTAGACCAGATTGAAATTCTACTTTCTGATGAGTGCTTATCTCTGTCAAAAACAGTGATGTTAATACTGGCAGGCTCTATATAAACTTTCTTTGTAACAGAATTAGAATTATCGCCGCACCTGCAGTGAAGTTCTATTGATCATTCCAGCTCAAGGGCTCTCAAATCCAGAGAACTGTGTGATGGAATGTGACAAATTTTTGATTAAATAAGAATTCATGCAGAATGAATTTGGAGTTTTGTGTGATAAACGCCCCCAGCCTTTGGGGGATTAGCTCTTTCCCTCTCTCCTTGTTCATGTTGCATCTCGTGAACCATTTTAAACAGAGTTGGTCGCTATCCAGATGTTTTCTAATCCAATTATGTAGCCGTAACCAGGGACTAAAACTACCCCAGGTGTGGTTCTGTTATTAGCTTTGCTTACAAATATTACATAATAATACTGTATGTGTGTGTTGGTTTTCAACCATTTAAACAAAGTTTCCAGGGATAGAAATAAAGACTCCCATTGCATAGCAGTTTGATCCATTCCTGGTTTTACCATTACTAAGTTTAGTTTATTAACACTGGAGCTTGTTACATACACACTGTGGCTAATCATATTAAAACCAGAAATCGGTGAAACTGTGTTTAGTAATAGTCCCTGTGTTTCTCATATGCTATGGAGCAAGTGGCCCCGAAGTTTTAGTTGAGCACTTCTGCTTTCTAAATGGGAGTGAGATTATTCTGTACTATGAGAGACAGGGAGCAGATTTTGAAGCGAAAGCAAAGTTTTTTCCCTTATTTTCCAAAAAGGGAGCAAGAAACAACTTGCCAACAGATAGACGCAGCTAAAATATTGCTTTCAGCTGTTGCTTGGCAATAATGTTAAAACTGTGTTCCTTTTTAGAGCAGCTGAATATACATATTTTAGTGACAGTTTAAACTTCTCAATTAATGAAGAACTTCATTTGAAAAATGTTATTGTGCCCGTCCAAATTTTAATCAGTGAATCAACCTTATGATTTATAATCTCCAGGTCATAGCTAGAAGGCTTGAATGGAGAAGGAGTTCTTGTGATAAAATACTAAGAAATTGTAACCGAAGTAATTTAGTACCCAGAGTACTTTAAACTAAAGACCAACCCCTCAATTACTGTCAAAGAGTGTATTGGTTTCTCATTCGGTTTGACAGCATATTGATTTGGTACTCTAATTCATGTATATCTAACATGCCATGAGTCTATATATATATATATATATATATATATATATATATATATAATATATCAGATATATATATATATATATATATGATATATATATGATGAAAGTGTATGAGATCTTTTGGTGGGCCTTAAAATGCAGTTCATCCAGAAAGGGGATATTTGAAATTTCAAGCAGGTCTTGCTTGATCAGAAACTGGGGCATGCAGCCAACAAAACATTGGCAGGGAACCTGGGTCATAGATAAACATCCCTCACTTGATACCAGGATTTGCTTGTTTGTGTAGCTGGCAGGCTGGAGTGTTTGTGGAATGGGCCATGTGAGCACCAAGCTGTGAATGGAATAAATATCCCCCTAGCACCTCCAATTCAATTTGACTAACTGGTTCAAGTTTCAGCTCCTTAGTGAATGTGTATATAGTTTGAATGTGATGTCATTGAAGACCAAATTGCAGACCAAATACTTGCAGTGAGCCATAGAGTTAAAACCACAGCTTCCATAGATAGAGCTGCTATGTCAAATATTGGTTGAACCTCGTTGGCCAGTACTGTATGTGGGTTACGCCAATGAAGTGAAACTAAATGCCTAATAAAAGAAAAGATGTATTACAGAACCCGCTGCGACTTCCCTAGCATTCTCATTATTTTTTTGTCTGCCTCATTTTACTTGTTTTTTCTCTCAGTAACCCTTGGGCCAATTACCTTTTGCTTTGTAACTCCTTTTTTCCAAAGAAGAAGAGTATGGCTTCAATTGAAGACCAAATGTGATGCGATACTCGGCCTAATAAGGATTTTAGAGCTGTGCACAAAGAGGGGTGTGTGAACAGACACGCACTGCAGGCATAGTCTGATGTTTTGGCTTATAACTCCGACCAGGAAGGTATGTCAGCGATGACTCTTTGTTCGAAAGAAGAGGAGTCAGGCTTCAGTTCAAGACCAAATTTGATAGTCGGCCAAACAAGGATTTTAGAGCAGTGCACACACACACACACACAAAAAAAACCCAAAACACTTTTGCCAATAAAAATCCGAAATTGCAAACAATGTTCGCATTCTGGTATTCTGGTAATTTTGGTGCTATTGGGCTGAAAGTTTGCGTGGAACTTCCCAACATATGTAAACTTCTCAAAAAAATGTGATATACATGTTTTCATGGTTTATTTTACAAAAAAAAAATGATAATTTTTGTAAATGCTTTTTTTTTTTCTTTACATTTTCTCATCTGTGAGAGTCTAGGAAACACTTTTTATTCCAGATTCCAACATAATATGAAATATAAATTTGTGCTTTAAATTTTGATATAAATAACATGCTTCTATGACATTTATAAATGAGTTCTTTACAGGGGAAAGGCAATTTGGCAACAGTAGGCGAAAATTGCTTGGAGAGATAAGGATTGTACCAGGCATGAGGTACATAAAACAAACAAAGCAACAACAAATCAGACAAAAGACTGCTAATATCCTTTGCTTGATGACATGTAATGCCCCAGGTTATTTGTGGTATGTCAGTATGTAGTATTGCTTTTAAGACCTGGAGCAATGTTATCCAGAGGAGGCGGATGGCAAGGGTTATTGAACCTGTACGTCAGAACATTCTATCTTGTTTAGAGCAAATCTTCAAACCGGACTGCTACATACTCCCCATTTCTACACACATAATATCACACTGCTACGCTACCTGCAACACTGCACACAAACGATTATTCGCCTACACTACCTGCAACTCTGCATACTCACCAACAAAAAACATATCCTAAACATATGCTAAAATGTACGATTACAAATGCTGTAGTTTAAAAGGTGGCACTGTTCAAACGTCATTAGGTCGCCACATCCATTTTGTTTTTAAAAATTGTTTTTATTTGGGTGCAATACAGTTCTGTATCTGTATCTGTATCTATGCTTTAAAATGATAATTAATAAATTATATATCCATTTCAAAAGTGGATATTTAATAATATTGCCGCTTCAAACCCCAATTTGTTTTACAAACATTCTTACCATCATGTAGCCTATACACAGTGTTTGCTGTTTATTTGTACTTTACAGTAGATTGTAGTGCAGTTTTGCTGCAAAAACACTGCCACCTAGAGTACAGAATATGTATTACACCAAGGCACTTCACTATTTCATGACAGTGATAACATTATTCATTGCATTTTTAAACAGACATAGAATTATTTTAATTTGGGGCAGTTATTAAAACTATATGCTCTAGCTATCCATATACTGTATTGATCTACAGTAAACAAAAAAAAAACTTATTTTATATTAAACAAGTATTACATTTAAAGTAAAAAACAAGCAATTTATCAACTGATATATGGATTTTATGTAACTGAAATGGAAGCGCTGAAAAATACACAGAATATATCTAGAATCAAAGCTGATTCAAGTAACACTGTACTTGTTTTTATATAATGTATTTTTGCCATATTTAAATGCAGTTTATCCTTTGTGAAGGAAAAACTAATTGTTAATAAACTAGTATCAAACAACTTAGGCAAGCTTTTGAGTTCATTAGAGGTTTAGAACACCAGTTCACTGTTACTGTGACTACTGAATTCTGAACAGAACTAACAAAACAGGGTTTCTTAGATACTGGTTCCTAAGAAATACAACACACTATAATTCAAGTTCATGCTAATTAAAAGTGAGGAAGGGCCATAGTTTCAGAACAGTTCAGTCTTTAATTAACTCCTATTTGTTTAAAAAACAGGAAATACCATCTGTTATTTTTACAAAACTAAAAGCAAACCACTAAGTTATACATTTATTATGCTACTATCATGTGTTATGTACTTATTATGCATTGTTTTTTTTTAGTTTTTTTTTACTGTATATGATGTATTATGCATTTCTCTGTATTTGAAGTAATACGATTTTTTTGTTACTGCATCTTGTAAAGGCTTTGTGATGGTGGGCCACTATGAAAGGTGCTATATAAAATAAAGATTGATTGATTGATTGGTTGATTGATTGATTGATTTCAAGTCCTCCTAAGCAGTCTCAATGTGTTTTGTTTTTCTTTATTTAACATTAACATGATTACAAAAAATAGGAGTTAATTAAAGAAAAGAGGAAACGCTTTGAAAAATAAGGCCAAAAGTCATTTAGGGAGACAGCAATAATTAAAACGAGAGCTAAATGAACATTTTCATAAAACGGTAGCATGGCACTGCAGTGCAAAGGAAATCTCGCAAGCCACTGAATATTATAAGTTGTGTCTTCAGTTAGGAAAACAGCTGCAAAAACCCATTGAGTTGGACGATGCTTCTTATTAAAAAAAACAAGCCTCATGGCCAAGCTGCCTGGACATTTAGCCTGCTATCTTACAGGCTAAATCTTAGTTACAGTTCAAAAGCTGTGTACCTTGGTTTGAGCAGAATTCAATGCAGAGTTCAATCTTTCTTGCCGGCATTTTCCTTTAACACCACGCGGCAATGCATACAATGCTATCCCGTAATATGCGCTTTGACAGCATGTGAATTGAGCTGACCTGCAGACTTCACACACTGTTATGCGGATCAAGTATGGGTATGCATACTGACACATGTCCTTCTTCTTTATGTACCTGGCATTGCACCTTTTGTATGATATAATCTCTAAAGGCATGCATTACACATTTCGCTAGGTTTGCTAAGCGGGAGGGTGGTGAGCCCTTAATTGTTTTATCAATTGGACAGAACATGTATGTCTTGGGAGGTCTTGTTTGACATGTAAGGGAGAGTTTTTTTCTTTGAAGCAGGTTTACAAAAGAAATCAGGTGACCTTTAGAAACAATACTACATTCCAAGTAGCTGATCAGTACTTTTCTGCTGTTCTCAAAGGATAAAACAGCCAGCTGAGGGAGACCGGTCAGCCCCTTGCCCTGCTCCACGGGGATGTTATCTTTATAGCGAGTCCATGTTGGGTTTGAAGTTGGGTTAGGATTCGGAATGGTTCAGGTTTGATCAGAACCTTATCTACATTGCAGCGATGCCACTTTGAACCATTTTAAACCAGATGAAAAAGAGACAGATAACTAATTGGTTACTGAAGCAATGAGATTTAATGGGATGTCAGATGTTACATGTCAAAATCTTTCTAAATAATTTTCAATGGCAGTGCATGGCAATGGTAGTAAATGGCAGTAACAATAGTATGGGTACTGTACCATGATGGTGACATGTTACTTGGACATATCAAGAGTATCACAATGGTAAGATCCAATACACAATGACAATCCATTACAGAACCATGCACCATATTAGTACCAGGAGCACTGAGCAATATTTGTCCTGAATCCATTATGTAGCTGATGGTTTGCTCATGGCAATAGATTGCTGCATGGTATTGTGGTATTTGAGCAGTATTTTTCAAGTTTTTCTATAAGGTTACAATAACCAATCACAATTTTCATATACTGTACAGCGTTTTACAGGCAAGAGATCGAACAATAATTTGAACATTTTTGTATAATAGCCATGAGTTAGGCTTTTGCCCCAAATGAATACTTGCACAAACCTGTGTGAAAGTTACGCCAAGAACAAACATGATAAGTGATAAGAAATATCAATTCTTATCACCACACTATTTTTTCTTTGCATAAACTGCACTGTACTATGGGCTATTTAATAAGGGCATGAGGTTCACTAGAACAATGCACTGCTCATTAGGAAATAAAGTGACAATATTCACAATCATTCTGAAATTATTCTTATGTTTCAAAACACTCTCTATTCTGTTTAGAAACACTCATGAACTACTCTTGAATACCAAACCCAAATGTATTTATCAACACAGGCTTTAAAATAACCTGTGAATAAAAGTTTCATGCATACAGCCTTAATACACATTTGCAGCAATTTAAACTATATATATATATGTTATTGTGAAACTTTCCACAAAGGGAAAAAGTACATCAAATCAAAGTGAATTGCTTTTATCTTCCATATAAATTCCTCTCAGGAAGAATTCTAAATGGCCCCTTGGAAAGTCTCTTGAGGGGGAAATTAACACTTTATTGTCTGTTGTAGACAATGAAGTGAAACGTATCTCCTCTCCTCACACTACAGGGCAGTATGAATCACTCTGACTCTCTCCAGTGGACTCGGCACAGAAGTGCACAATTGCCTCCCATTAATGGCCTAGCGCTGTTGTTTTCAAAATCAGTAAACAAACTTAGATCTTGCAATCCATTTAATTTATAGAATATTGTACCAAACAGGTCCTTTATTATTTCAGGGCTCTTCCATTTCATTCAATTCCACAATGTGTTTTTAACTCTTACCCTAGTCTTTCAAATACCACATATATCCAGACATTAAAGGATGAACTAAAGAAAAATATATTTATTGTATTTCCTCAAATCTAACCAACAAGACTGACCCAATAGATAGTTTGTATTATAAAAATAAACCAGAATGTTTTTAGAAAGGAAAATATGTCAGTTAGCCAGTTGTTCTGCTTCTTTTTAAAAAAAAAAAAACCCAAAAAACAGGCTGTAATCCCAGACAATTATTCTCTAATATATAAAGGCTGCAAGTCCCTGTTTCAAGTCAGTTTCAGTCATGATGGGCAAGACAACAGATCTGACAGACCTTGACAGGAGACCTGATAGTGGATGCTTGGTTGGCAGGTGCATACATCTGCTCGAATTGCCCCGACCCCCATCTGATCTGCAATGGGAACCAACTATGCTGGCCAACACTCAATTGACAGTGTTGTGGCGGGAGGTTCTCAAAAATAGTTTTGCACCATAGCTGGCAACCAAAGAAACCACACTTTTAGATTACAAGAGAATGCCACTTTGCGATTGGCTGGCGTAGGGATTGCATCATCAGACACCAGTGCTCATCTTCACCGGCCTTCCTTTTCCCCAGGATAGCTTGTCCAATCAGGCGCTTGCTATTTTTTTGATGGACGATAGTTTCATAAACAGAAACAGCAATCACACACTCCCTTATGTTAGAGTCTAGCAGTGAAAATGTCAGGACCTCATTGAATACAGTAATTCCCCACTTAGGCTTCAGAGTGGTTTTCTGCTGCTTCAACCTACACTGGTTGCAGAATATGGTGACTCTTGCATATAAAGCTGAAATTAAAAAAAATTAAAAAATAATAAAAAAACAAAGTATTACTTTTTTCCAAAGTTCATTGCCAGCCCTGTATTTGGTTCATTCACATTTAGACAAAACCAAAATCATTCTATTTGTACCTGTTGAAATACATGGATTTTTATGTTAAAAATAAATGACCCAGGAAATGCAAGTGTAACAGTTATCTTGAGAATAAGATATAGAAACTGAGAACTTTCTTTAACATAAACTAGAAATCACATTTTAAAATAAAATTGTTTGCCATATGTGCTTCTTTCGAAACTGCACGCTTGAGACCTATATAGCTTATGAAAGTGCAAATTATAAAGAATTACGGAATTATCTGGTAGCTGGAATTACTTTAAAGAAACTAGTAAATGAATTTGCAATGTGTTAAAATAAGTCTTTATCAATGCCTTCAAGTGTTTATATTTTACACACAAGAATATTCCAATTTAGATGCACCCTCTTGTTTCAATGAGGTCTCAATGAAATGAGACAAGCTTTTCAACATCTTCACCGCCAAGCAATAATGTCACCCTCGGCTTAAATTTCCCAAATAACCTTCTGCTCTGGCTCACTACTGAGTAAGGCTGGGCTGTAATTAAGCTTTAGTACCCTGATCTCCCATGAATGCCTACTGAGGAGGATATAGAGTATTCATGCTGTTATGAACTGAAGAAATGTTTCTGTAGAAAAAAAATAAATACTGCTTCTGTATTGGATCGTTAGTTGTTGTTTTAAACTACGCAAATGTGAGAGTGAGAGTTTAAAGATACTGCAACTCTGACAGTTCTACAGCTCAGATCTACCTCAGAATAATGGCTACTGTACTCAAAACCTGATATATTACAAATATTATACCTTTATCTTGATTGCTGGTCAGTGAAGCTGTTTTAATCTTTAGGAGCCCCACTTCTATTCTCTGGGCAGTAGGAAGATATTTTAGAGACAGAAGTATTTCTCCAACCAAGTCCTGTAATTAAAACAAAATACTGTTATTGGTGGCCTTTTGTGTTCAGGTCATGATGACGTGTTTTAGTTATCAAAAGAAAATAGGGAAAGACATATGTTTGAAATCTACTGAAGAAAAACAGTTATTTTATTGAGGATCTAATACAAAAAAATTTAAGATTAAAATTTACATGGATGTCCTGGGAGGGATTAATAAGATGCATTCATTTTTTCATAAGGATCTTTCAAAGTAGTATGACATAGGATGCATTCTAATACAAACATTTTCACCAAGAAACTAAAGATGTTCTTCCACATTACCTAAATAATGCACTATAAACACATGTTGCAACCACATTTACTTGATTCAAATGTATGTGTTCGATATGTGATGATCATGCATAATTTAGGTAGTGTGATTATGGTATTAGTCCATTCTATAAGCATAAAAGTTGACCAGGAATAAAATGAAGAAATTACCTGCTATCATTCTGAGCGGGTCTTATTGCAGTTACTCAAATGCTGTGTTTTTTGTTTTAAATTTGTTGATGAAGTCTTTGTGAAGGTTCTTTCATCAGAGTTCAAGAGCTGCTCTTCAGTTCTATCTGCCTGCCATAGATATATGTAATAGAAAAAAGGGCCTGTTCCATCCAGCCATCTTCCACTTTGGATCAAGTTTCCTGTTGTTCTGTGCAGGCACTTACTAATATAAGACACAATGGCTGATCAAGCCTATGTAATCTATGGCAAGCAACTAGAGCATAAGAGCAGCTCCTGGACTCAAAACCCTTTAAAAATTATTTAAAACACAGTCATTGTCATTGCCATAGACCACCAAGACTGAATGCAAACACCATGAAACGGTAAAGGGACAATACAAAAAAATATGCATGTGGATGAGTGTGTGTGTGTGTGTGTATGTAAGCGGGGGTTCTTATAACCTTTGCTGTGTGATACACTGCCGTTATGGATTCTGTCCTGTTCCTTGTCGGTGAGATGAAGTTAAAGCTCTAAAACCACAATTTCGTATGTTATGTTCTCCGATCTCAGAGCAGGGTTGAGTCTTGTTAATACAAGGAATGTCAGTTGAATAGGATGTGTCTTGGCTGCATTCTTCCTTCTAATCTGAAACCCCTTGCTGCACAGCTGGGGGCGCTGTTCAACAAATCTGCTCTACTTCAAGGGAACTGCAGATCACATGGCACCAAGAATGATGTGCTGATGAGTCATGTGTATGGCCAGTACATTTTCTGGAACTACTGCACGCACAAAGATACATTGATATATCATTCTCATGTTGAATCGCACAGCCACTTTGATAGATTATTGTACATGTATTTCACCAATTCCATGCCCTTGGTGTGTAAACAGAGGGAGTGAGAAAGTCTTGAGAGGTCTGCACTACAATAACCCTTAATAAAGGGAAGCTAAAAGCTAAAATCTAAAATAAAAAGTTGGTTTAAAATTCTATATTCTGCCATAAATTTTTTTGTGAAATGAGTGTTCCCTTTTCCATATAACATCACTTTGATAAACACAGTTATTAAACACACCTTGTTTAACTTCTGTAGTTCTTCCGAAATCTCGACCGGATGTGATAACAGGTTTAAATTGTTCAAGCACGTCCTCACTTCTCCAAGAGCACTGTGTCTTGAGAATCTGTCGAAGTCTCTGACCTGTTGCAAACAGTTACAGCTCTTACTAAATCATTTTGAAAGCTTACTGTATGGTAAAAACATATTTCAGTGAAGTTCAAGCAAGCGTGACAGATTAAACATGGCGAAGGATACACCACAATTTCACCATGCAGAGCTCTAATGGTAAACTTGTTATCTTAATACTATGAATATGGGAACCATTTGTACTGTAGCTCGCTCAACTGTGCTTTTTTTTTTTATAATAAAAATGTCCTGCATGCTAACTGAATAACCACTAGGGGAAGATGGAAGGATAACATTCCTATAAACTTGGCCTATAAGTAATTTTCCTTTACTTTTATAACAAGGAAATTAAAGTTAGTATAGTGATAAAACAAAAGTAAATACATGAGCTAGTTAAGCATAAAGTGTAAACTGTACACTAGGTTTGTTTAAGGAATAAATTAATCACAATATAAATGGGTATTTATTTTTTCCACCACTACCAAAATCTAAGTTTATTTGCAGTATATACACATAAGCGTTTCCTGCACCCTGTTAAAAAAAAAAGGAGATTCACTGTGTGTCTGTACAGTGACAACACACAATGTCCATAAAGGTTACCTCTAATTTGACAGTAATCGTCTTCAGTTCTTTCTCGGTCAGTGGGCAGGAGAACTGGCTTCCAAAGACAGGGTTCCTGCTGTTTTTCACTATCTTGGTTTCCCACTCCTGAAGGACACACTGGAGATTAGACTTCTCGGATAGCGGTCCGGACAGCAGCTTTACCTTGACGAAGGGGTCAACGCTTTGGTTGAAGTCTCGGACCGGGAGACCTGTAGCGTCCAGGACTGTCAGGGCAAACTGGGACTGCTCTCTATCATAGGACACGGAGAATCTGAGCTTCCCGTGGATGTTCACCTGAGCGTCCGCCTCTGTGATGCTCTGAAAGTCAGCGCTGTCTTGCTCACTAATCGACGAAGTTGCTGAAAGGCATCTGCTCAATTTTTTGATTTCATCTTCGAGTTTTTGAACCTGCAGTAGAATTATTATTGTCTCATTAAACAGGCAATAACCACAAGTGCTTTGGTGTTGATCTTTTTGACCTGTACATTTTTCCTGCAACAGGCAATAGGACCCTACCGTTGCACACAGGAAACTATGTGGGCTCAGGTGTGGTCCAATTATCTGTAACACAGGAATGATTAGGGAAAAGAGAACAAGGTCTTCACATTTAGGCTGTAAAACCGAAATATTTCCAGCTCAAGTGGGCCACATTCTCTGGAGGCGTCGCCTCCATTTAGGATTGTTGAAACATAAACATTTGGGGAAAGGTATCCGGTGTGGGTGTTGTGTGCGTTCCAAAGAAGAGCTGTGTAACTCATGCCACACAGAAAGAGAAATAACGATTAATAACAGCAGATCAATATGACATGCCATAAAGAAAAACCCTTACCTTGTAATCATGCTTCTGAATATCTGAATCTTTATCCGCTGCTTCAAAAATAATATTCCCTGCCTGTTTGTCATCCACACTTTGATAGCTCTTTACTAAAAGTATAAAATAAATACAAAAAACGCATATATTATAGACATGCAGTATAGACACCATGGTTACCTTCAGTTACTTATAACATGCTAGCAATACAAGGTTATAAGGATATGCAACTAAGGCATTTAGAAAAAAAAAAACAATGTCAACATTATCATGTTAATAAATGTTATTGCAATAAACTGTAATGTCTTGTTAATAATCGTCAATACCTTTAATAACATATGTATAGATATTTTACAGTACAGTTAAACTAGTGTCTCAACTGTCCTCCATTGTTCCTGCTATTGGTGGGTCTGGCTTGGTTGTCTTGGATAAATCTAGTACGTGGTAATAATTTAGAAGTGGCTACATTCTGTTCCCCGGGTCACCCCTGTAAACTCGAGCCTGTCCTCAGCTGGTTAAGAATCAGTATTTGAATCAACAGTAAATCAGTGTACCTTTTCCACTGGGTTTTGGTTTGCGCTTGCAGTATTGATACAACTGCCATGTTAGTATGAGCGTTGCAATTGCAAACAGAAAGACCGAGATGCCCAATAGAGTGTATTTGACGCTATCTGAGAAAGGCATTCGTAGACTTGCGAAGGAAAGTTGGAAGGAAGTGGGTGACCTCATATCCCTGTTCAAAATAAAAAGCTGAGAAAGGAACACGTTTAGTAACACTTGAAACAGAACAAACAACATGCACTGGATCAATATCTGATATTACATTCTCAATTCAACGTGAACCTTATTGGTTAACAAAATGGTCTCTAATCTCTAGCAATAGGCCAGCACTGCCAAAAAATATACAATTGCAATGTATACAAAGAACATTTTTAATATTTTCATGGGCTTATAACTCAAAAACAAAACAGTGCAAAAGAAATGCAAAAAGTTTTTGAAAATAAATACAAATACTTTATTATTAAAATCCAAATCACCAAGACCCAATGTGACCCAAAACAAAGTCTTTTGTCGATGTTTTGGCCTTGGCCTTTTTCAAGACAACTAACAAACAAACATTTCAGAGTTCAATACATTTGTATATACTTTCAGGGACATAGGGGAATGCCCTAATTATCCACTTAAATATATAAATCTCTTAACAGATATTTTTTAGGTTTAGAGGACGTCATTGTTTGAGTCTTAAAAGTTCTAAGGTCTTAATTATCCGGTAGCTATGACTTTACTCTATATGCGCATCCAGTCTCCCCTTTGCAATTTATTGGAATAGAGAAAGTCAATGTCTTAAGAGGAGGTGACCTTGATTTGAAATTGCTTAAAACAGAAACATTTTGGATTCATACTTTAGAAACTTTAAAACCAAAAGGATTAAATGATTAACTGGATTTTAAACCTTTTTTTGATGCCTTTGTATGATGCTAATTACTGTATTTCTCATTTATTAGATGTCTGTATCAAACATTTAAAAAATGAAAAGACTCAAACAGTGAATTGTCCTCTAAAACTCATTCACTATGATCACTTGAAGGTAATTACTATCTTAATTTATATGATTTAGCCGCTGAGGTTTGTGATAATTGAGTGTGTGGTTTCTTAATTGAAGTGTGTACCTTGTATGTGCGCTTGTATTCTAAGATAAATTCTGTTATGAATTTGGTTCATCTAATGAAGAATAATGAACACATTTCTGATCAAAAAAATGGATCTATTTTTAAATAAAAAGAAAATGAATATATATGTTAAGAGATTTGTATTTATTTTCAAGAACTTGCTTTGTTTTTGATTGATGTTTTGCCTGCGGCAAACGCAATAATGGATTATACTTGAAATATAAGGTGATGTGCTGATTGACTAGTGACATTGACTTCTAACTGCAAAGATACTGTCACTGAGGGCATTTGCAGAGATTAAGGACAAGTTTTCACTGCTGCCAAAAACATTCTGGAATCTATGACTATTCCCTGGTATAATCACTTAGTTACAAGCACTAAAGTATATCCTCAAGTCTAAGGAGGAAAAATATAACATATTGCAGTGTTGCACCAATAATATGAATCAATTGGCTTTTCTGGTTAAAAAAAAAAAAAAACAATTATTGATAACGGTAAACTAGACATGGATTATTTTCCAACTGTAATATTTCATATATAAATTAAAATTAACACATGGTTGATTTTACAGCTCTTGAGTCACACTAATGCTGTTAATCTTGCAGTACCTACTATTACATTGGGTAAGGTAGTCCTTAATTAGTGCAAATCAGGGTTGAAGAAACCAGACCTGTAGGACAAAGATTGGAGTATTCATTTAAGCTTGTTAAGGAAACTGCCTGAATAAAGGAAAAGAGTAACACAGAACATATTGAACACAGTACAAAATATTTATAAATGATTATTAACAGTCATTGAGGCAGGTCTAATTGTCAGTACAAAGACCAAAAAAGGATATTATCACTGAAAGGTGTTCAACATATAACATAAATCAAATCCACTACTTCTTACTGTGGACATGGAATACGAGGATTGGTTAGATTTGAAGTATCTCCATTCCTCGGTTATCACCCTGGTAATGTATCTTCTTTCCATTTAATTTTGTGTTGCGTTCACTGCTGACGAGAAAAGGAATATGTCAGTGTGAAAAATAATACGGCTGTGACATTAGCAGTGCTCTAATACAGTTGTGACAGCATAATACTGCAGTCCTATATTGTTGTCAGTCTGTAGCGTGTGTTGTGTAGTCTGTAGTGTGTTGCAATATGGATTTTTCAACCCTTAGGTAGGATGCTTTCACCTCTAAAACAATGTTTGTCCAAAATCTTTAAAGTAGCTTTGCGTTAATTGTTTGCTCTACCCTTATGTGCAATCATTCTGAGTGGTTTGTATTGCAATTTATAAAATACTGTCCTTTAACAAAGAGTATGTTGGGCACTTCAGTTTATTTCCCTGCCATACAGTAGATACAGTACATGTAATTTGGCTAGATCAGCAAGGTGTCTTTATATTAGTATGCTCCAGCACCTTCTAGTTTGCTTCATCTAGCCTGTATGTAAAGCAAAAATGCACCCCTAAAAATAAAGAATGATCCCTTTTTCATGTCATTCATATTCCTGTTCAGTGTGTACACTAGATGCAGGCTTGTTGCAAAGTTGTCTGTTAACTCATTCACCCTATACACTTTTTTTCTGTTTTAGCTTGGCATACCCTAATGGCTCCTCTACAAAGCATAATGATCCCATGCACGGGTCACATTTCTAGCCAAATTAATCATTCAGTTTTATGTATTAAAATGTCTGTAGTTGATAAACCTACCCAGATACTGTAAATCCACAAATATTTACCACCAAAATATTTGGCAAATCACACCCATAAAACACATTTTGCTCCAGAAAAGCTGACAGCCTGTTGCAATATATGAAGTATGTATGGTTAGTGGAATTTGTTTTCGTGACAAAAAAGTTTGTGGTTTTTTCTTTTTTTCTTTTCGCAAAGAGCCTCGCAAATATTCATGGCTTTGCAGTAGTTCAGATCTGAGCTCAAAGTTTTGTAAGCTCCTGATTATGCTTGCAGTGCTGGAGTCAGGTGTGTGTTTAATCAGGCATTGCTAATGCTCTGTGGTTGCTAAATCCAGTTCCTCGTCTAATTCCTATTGACTAAGGTAAGGTAGTTTATTTTGAAAGAAGTGTGGCATTTTCAAAGGGAATACATTTACTGGCTTGGCTGATCGAAGGGCCCTGGCTTTTTAATTGCTTTTAATGGATCTGAGTGTTTAAATTAGTTAAATGTTATATAGTTTACTTGTAACATTTATCTTTACCTTTCATTTAGATTTTGCTGTAATGAACATTTCTAAGGAAAAATATTCACTAGTAAGCAGTAGCTATGTGTTGTAGGAGCCTTACATTAATACAGTGTTCTAAGTTTTAACACAATACCTAAAAGGTCCTAAAGAAACAGCACAGTATGGAAAGCTTAATAAATCTGGTCGACTATCCCTTTTAAGCACAGGCGTTCCACTTCAGAAAAAAACAAAACAAAACCAACTCTACTTGCTTTATAAAAACCCATTTACTGCACTTGGCATGGCTTTGGTTTGTTTGCACTATATTGTAGATTGTGTCTGTAATAATAGAACTAATATAATTCACATTACCTTCATCATCATATGTGATGCAGCACAAAACCGTCTGAAGCACCTTCTCTCTATTTTCTGAGATATCCTTGTTTGCTTAAACTTTCTGCACTGTGAAGACAAGAAAAACAGGTTCCCTGCTCTTACAGTGCAAAAGGACGCCTTCAATCCATGCACTTACATCATCCCCAGTTCCTTGTAATTCACCAGATACACAGATCTATCCTAAATGCACTGGACACTGCATTGTGTTGTGTTTGCTGGCGAATGAGTTATAAGTGAAAGCGGGTCCTTCCTGCTTAGTTTATCAGTGAAGGCTATGCAAATAATAATGATGATACAATTCAAACAATATACATATAAACTTACATACCTGCATACACACACACACACACACACACACACACACACACACACACACACAAACACACAAACACACACATATCTAGTATTCAAACATCATGATATTTGAATCTTTCTCACTACTTGCATTTTTAATCAAATGCCTTTTCAAATGCATAACTGAAGTTTAAATGTGTTCACCGCTAATTATTTAATTTGCAATCTTTTTAACTACATTTTTCTACCCAGTTTGAATAGCTCTGCAACCTACTTAATGATCAGGAGCCCTGAAAATCTACCAGCAGCCTCCATTGCAGCTGTCAAGCCAATCACCTCGTTTCACCTGCAGAACTGAAGCAACAAATGTCACCAAGCTACAGAACTCTGGAGACAAGGGCCCAGCCAGGGATGACTCTGCCTGACCCATAGGGGTTGATGAAGTGTGAGAAGGTGAGCCATCCCCAGCTGATTTTACTCTCTATCTCTCAGGAGCACTAAGCCCAACGTGGTCCCTCTGTGGTTCCTCAGTCAAGATTGGCAACACCTTACGAGGTGGATTCGAACCATACTCTTAGTGCTTTTTACAGGAGGGGCTACTAGGTACCTGTAAGTGAAACATTGTAAGGTGAGTTTTAAAAACTTTTTCATTAGCTTGAGTACTAGTTTTCCCTGGGCAGTTGAACTTTTCAATTCTAATCTCCTTTCTTCAATTTGGAAAGTTTCGAAGGCACCAGGCAGCCCTCTATTCCACGTTGATTCTATACCCACTGTATTAAACTCCCTTTATGCTAGTGCAATTATAACTGACTGCCTGAAAGTAAGGCTTGCAAACAATAATACCAGACACCACTTTAATATGAAAATGCAAGAACACACAACTTTTAAAACTGCACATGCAAAATCTATATAATAAATGGAAGTGGACAAGAGAAAGAATTAAGGAATTATTTTTTTAATAAGAATCCCATTAACAAATGCTTGACTGAAACTGCAGGGCAGGTGAATGCGACAGAGTTATATATTTTCTGTTAAATATGGTCCAGAGCAGACATGCTGTGAACCAATGTGATAGAAAGCACTGCTCCATGGTGTTAAAGCAATGCTAATGACAAGTAGGGCAGTTTAAATGTCTTCCTCAACATGTTAAATGTATATGTTGATGCCACCGTGAAGGGGCAGTTCCTTAATGGATAGAACTAGAATGCAGTTAGACAGGTTCAGGTGAGGCAAAACTGCATGGTTTTATTGTTTTGTCGTTCAAAATTCTTATCTACTGCAATGCTTATCAGGTTTACTATATTATTTCAATGCTAGTTATATTTGTATGGTATCAAAACATAATGATAATGATCTCATTTAATATGTGTGCTGTTCAAAGGTTTGGTTTCAGCCCATAGTAGTGCCCTATTATGGTTTAAAAACAGGGTTTTGCCTATGAAGAAATATCTGTCATAAAAACAAAAAAAAAATGGGTTTACTGTTTGTGTTTCCTGTAAAATGTTATCAGTATGACACCTTTCTGTTTTGTTTCCTGAGCTATAACAGATCTTGGTGGTAATATTCACTATTTTTTTAACCTCATAATACAGTCAAAGGCTGGGCAGTCTGATATCATTTACATATCAAGCTGCATGTGACATACAAGGAAATAGTTAGCTGGGCCTCATACTGTATTTGCACATATTTTTTAAAGGTGCAGTGTCCCTTAATGATGTTTTGTTTTACACACAAAAAGAATATTCTTTAGTGTCCTGGTAACGATCTGTTAAAACTAGATGAGCTGACGTCTACCTAACTATACTGCCCTGTCTTTATATTTTGTTCTGTGGAACGGGTAGGCTTCTAGTTGGCAGTCTGTTAAGTGCTGAGAGTTTGTTGTGAAACCCCTGGACACTCCAATGTATCAGGTACTAGCTGACAGTCCAGTTTGTTTACATCACTTGAAACCTCTGCATTGGAAACC
Organism: Polyodon spathula; assembly: GCF_017654505.1. NCBI lineage: Eukaryota > Metazoa > Chordata > Actinopteri > Acipenseriformes > Polyodontidae > Polyodon > Polyodon spathula. The sequence goes on from NC_054552.1 coordinate 8,434,437, forward strand.
TGCTTTCCACTACGTCACTCTGGACCACTTACAGCAGCAAAAATTATATATTTCGGTTGTTTTTATATTAATAGCAAATAATCTAGAATACAAAAAACTGTTTTATATATTATATGAAGTATTGAGGAATGTCATGTTAAACATTACTTGCAATTATAGTAGGGCTGTTGTATTTAAGCCTATGTTATTAATACAGTACCATAAATAAAAACAGATGTATAGGTTACTGAGTCTCAACTCCTATGTGTTGTACATACAGTTTATCTTAATCAACTTGAATTTATCTAAATAATTAAGTGGGGCTTGGCCGATCTAACAGTTTGGAATCCCTGTTATCGTACCTCTGTTTTCATAACTTCTGTTTTCCTCTGCTGCTCTCTCGCACCTCCCCTCTATTGACTCTGTAGATTCAGCTACCTTCACCCTCTTTGACTCCCTCACCTCCTCTCTCAACTCCCTTTGCTCCCTCACCTCTCGGCTTGCCCGCCCCTCCCTGCCCCAGCCCTGGCTTTCCTCCGTGCTCCACTCAGCTCGTACCGAACTGTGCTCTGCTGAAAAGAAATAGATAATCACACTCCCTGCTATCTTGGATCTCTATCGCTTGATCCTCTCTTCCTTCTCTTCTACACTCACCTCTGCCAAATGCTCCTACTTCCACTATCATTCAATCTTCTACTAACACTAAACTTTTCACTATCTTCTCCTCCCTCCTTATCCCCCGCTCTCCAACCTTGCAATATCTTAGCTGATGACTTCCCCTCCTTCTCCTCCAAAATCACTGACATCCGTCAATACCTCGCCTCCTTCTCCATCCACCGCCTGTCCTCTGCTCATCACCCTCCTTCTTGCCCCTCTCGAACTCTGATCTTTGCTCCCTGCTCCAGGGCCACAAACTCACCATGTGTGCTCCGAACCCCTTCCCTACTCACCTTTTACAGGCTGCAACCCGTGCTCTACTCCCATTCATTTCCTCTCTTCTCAACCCCTCTTCCTCCCCCACCACTGTTCTCTCTCTCTATTCCTCTTGAATCCATCACCCTCCTTCCCTCCTCATCCACCAATAACCTCTGTGTCACCCTTGACCGTTTTTTTTTCCCCAGTAACATATGCAGAATTCGCCTTTTCCTCATTGGCTACTCCGCACAGCTCCTAGTTCAGACCCTGTTACTGTCCCGCCTTCACTACTACATCTCCCTCCAGGCTGGCCTCCCTGCTTCCACAATCCGTCTGCTCCCGCTCATCCAAAACTCTGCTGCTCGCCTTGTCTTTTCCCTTCCTCGTTTTTCCCACGCTACTCCACTGCTCCGCTCCCTTCACTGGCTCTCTATTGCCACTGGCATCCAATTCAAAACTTGCCTATGCTGTCTTCACCTTTCTCCCTACACCCCCGCACACCCTCTCCGCTCCTCTGCCAGCGGCAGATTAGCTGTACCCACCTCCCTCTCCGCTGCCCCGGCCACCACAGCCCGCTCCTTCGCCACTCTTGCCCCTCAGTGGTGGAACGACCTACCCATGGATATCATGACAACTCAGTCCCTGATCACCTTCCTGCGCCTCCTGTAAACCTTGCAGCTCTCCACTATACTGGACTATATGGCACCCAATTGTATCAGTACTTGCATCACCTTGTATTTGCTTTGCTGTATTCTACTGCTCTCAGTCAGAAATATATTTTCTGTATTTTGTACTTGATTTTACCCTATTCTCATGTTTTGTAATCGCTCTTATTTGAAATCGTTCTTATCCATTTATTGTACTCACTACTTGCTCTTAATGGAATTTACTCCTATAACCAAATATTTTTAAGTTTAATTGCTCTTAGTCGAACTCTCTCAAATGTAATTATTTACTGCATTTTTTTTTTCTTTTTTTCTGCCATTTGAATTCGCTCTTACTGATTTTATTGTATTTTATAACTGCTCTTATCTGTAATGTGATATTTTGTAATGTGATATTTTGTAACAACTGCAAGTCACCCTGGATAAGGGCGTCTGCTGAGAAATAAAATAATTACAGTAATACCGGTAATAATAACAGGTCCATACTACCATCTGCTGGTAAACTGTAGAATGTCATTTAGACTTCCTGAATAATACTGTGGAATGTATACTGGCCACAGAGGTAAAAACCAGGTTGCCATTATTTATTTATTTATTTATTTATTATCACTAAGCAAACGAAATAACACATGTCACTGTCAGTTTAAACTGCACTGAGGAATGAATATACTTGGGGTTTATTTGTTGGCTATTTGATTTGAAGGACATCTGCACACGGGATAAGCAAAGTCATTTTATAACCTCCGCTTAACAACAGCATAAAAAAAAAAAAGAAAATTGTGTCGATATGAATACGCCACAAATGCAAATACATGAAAGCAACTTTAAAACCTGAGCATGTTGAAATGAATGCTGAACAAAATATTTATTGTTTACATAAAAGTATTCTTATCATAGAATGTTAATTATGGTCGATCATTCTCCCCACAAAAGTAAACTAAACAAAAATATGAAAATAAAATAAAAAATAACGGAAGCAGCCCTATGACTTCAAGGAGTATTTTAAATCAATCACTATATTACAAATGTAAGGTTAAGATGCAAAGTGTGGTTCCCTAAATAAATGATTATTATTATTATTATTATTATTATTATTATTATTATTATTATTATTATTATTATCCATTTCCCTTAAAACAAGGTAATTCCTTGTGCTGCCCTTTGTTTTATTTTTTTTTAAAGGTGCCCATAGCGACACCACGAGGCCGTATAGCAAAGCTCTCTAAAGGAAGTGAGATGTTGAGAATAATTCTTATTTAATTGTACTGTTCTATAAATAAATAAAACGACACCGCAGCGGCACGCCTGACTAAATATACTGCATACCTACCAAGTCTCCAGATTTTGTATGGTGACTCCCGATATAGAAGCTTGATCTCCCGTCTCCCGGTGAGACGGTGAGATTGCCAATTGTAATGCATTATTACCTTAATAATATAAGCAAAATTTGTAAAACAAGCCTCGCACGCCCCCGCTCACTCGCTGTACAGGAGAAACAGTAAAAAATATATATATATATATATATATATATATATATATATATATATATATATATATATATAGCGCCTTGTGCGGATGGGGGAGGGGTGGGGGTGGTTGTTGGTATAAATTAAAAAAGTCTTCAACCGTCCATACTATTGCTGTTTGCAACAACTAAATACAAAACTGTTATTTAAACATTGCGTAAATGTGCTCTATTTACGATACTCGTTCACTGTACCTTTTTAATGACCATATAGAATAAATATTTTTCTTCTATTTATAAATGACATTTTACTTATTTAAAAAAAAAAAAAAAAAAAAAAAAAGCTCACCAGCGCCCCTAATAAAGATGACTGACTAATCAAACCCCCATAGTAAAATAGCAATGTGGGCCTGCGAAAGGAAAAAACGCGCCCCTTACTGTTTCCAACACCTTTGATACAAATTAATACGTGGCTGTTAGTAAACACACACACTAGATTAGTGTATTGCACACTTATCAATCTCGGTTTAAATATATTGTAGAGTGCATGGGGGAAGGCAGCAGCATGGCTGGTAGGTGACGTAATCACATACAAATACCCCATACTGAAGGACTGAATGAAGTAAACAAAATAATACTGGGTTTACAGGGTTTACAGTCAACAACATTCTTTGACATGTAAATAACAAGTGTATAAAAAGCTCTACACTTTTTAAATAAGGGATAACTTAAAAAAAAAAAAAAAATAATAACATACAACAGCAATCTTAGACCTTCCTTAATATTGAGTTGCTTTCTTCGGCAGGGGTCAGTGCTTTTGTGGAAAAGTGGAAACTGACAGCTTCAGTTGTTTTAGATTAGAGACCTTTCATCAGCAGTGAAGACCTGAAGTTCAGTTAACATGTTAAACAGAAAACCACACACACACACACAGACACACACACACACACACACACACACACACACACACACACACACACACACACACGCACACACAGATGCATGCACACATACACACGCATGCACACACACACACACACAGATGCACGCACGCACGCACACACACACACACACACACACACACACACACACACACACACACACACACAGATGCACGCACGCACGCACACACACACACAGATGAGAGAGCTGATTGGAAAAGTATTGGATGATACCTGGTACCTGCACCATCAGAAACACAATTAAGGGTTAAAAGAGATTATAAAATAGGAAAGCAGAAATCATCTAAGCCTCTCTCGGGGAAGAGCATGAAAACAGTCTTGGCTGCCAATTGAACAGCACTGCGAAGGAGCTGCCAATGGCTATATCAGGTGTGCCAGAGAAATCCGCCAACAGAGGGTATCCGAGAGTTAGGAATGGCTTTTATTTTTGGTACTTTGATAACTGTAAACGCCGTGGGGTCTCCAAGGGCAGCCAGGGTAACAAGGCAGAGTCTAGGCAAACAGGAGAGGAGAGCGTCCTAACCACTGAGATCTAGCAGGTGTATATAGATCTGCAACCTTACCTCCACGACGGCAGTCAGAATCAGTAACACTGTCTGCTGCTCCAGGAGGGCAGAGATTGGCAGGAATTAGTCTGCCCCGTGTTTTAAATGGTTCTTGCCGAATGTGTTTACCACCCATCTCATTAGTATTTTGAGAAAACCTGAGGTTTTTAAATCTGCAACAGAGTGTGAACACAATCACAATAGTCCTTTTTATACGTTTCCTTGTGACTCAGAAATGTTAGGACTGTCACTTCAGTTACTAATTAACAGCTCATTCACACAAGTGTGTCATGCATGTATCAGGGGTTCCTATTTTAAAGACTGCTTCTCCAGTAATAATTGTGCAGCTTGAAGCACAGCTAAATGTGTCTCCTGTTTTTCAATGTGTTTATTTACAGATCTGTGTTACAGATGTTACAGATGTACTGATTGGTCAGATCAAAATATCTGGGAAACCCTGCATCAGAAGAGATGAAAGAAAGGTAGTCAGACGATCTGTAGTTTCTTCTCTCACCAGTAGAGGTCTCTATGGGATCATTCATCCTTTATTTTTGTCAAAAAAGTTAGATTAAACACATTGTCACACATTCATAGTCAAGTTTACATTTAAAAAAAATATATATTGTATACATTTTCTCCTAAAGTTTAGTGTTTTGTGTGTGGTCGAGCTTTACATTCCCCAGTAAAGCTGAAGACATACGATACAAGCTCCTTAACTCTGTAATGTGCATCACATTATACAGTCTAGTGTAGATATAGTCTGCTGCATATTATGTTATCAATCCAGCTTTAAAGGCCATCTTGTCTATAGTGCCCACACAGGGGGTCCTCAGGACCAGGGTTGGGAAGCGTTGAGTTAAAGCCTACTTTCAGATGGTCACCTGGGTGCATAGCTTCTGTTGTGCTGGCCAATTGGTATTAATACAGACTGAATTAGGTCGGTTTAAAATAAAACTTTTTAATATATTCCACTCAGTCGCAGATTGTAAGATTGTGGTGATGCGTGAGAATCTACACCAATCTAAGAGAAAGTTTAGAATCTACATGTTATTTGGAGTCAATGCCAAATCTTCATAATGATTGATAGGTATACATTCCTGTGTGTGGGAAACATTTTTTTTTTAATCTTTTTGCATTGCATAAATCACTGTCCTTTCCTGTCCCCATTTCTTCAGTCCCATGTGAATATTTGAACTCTACAGATGGAAAGGGCTTAGCGAGTCATAGTCTTTACTTATCTTCACTTAGCAATGGCTGCACGTTTGTCTAACAGTGTTCTAGAATCTAGATGGATCTTTTTGGACACCCATCTGTTCTAACCTGATAATGTGAGCAATAATGGCCAACCTTCCTGTCTCCTGCCTCTTTGCCTGAAGCCGTCTTGCTTTACTGTGACAATGACAATGATGGGGGTGGGGGTCGCTCTCCTCCATTGGAACAAAGAAGAACTAAAACCTGTCAGCGTCAGGATGGCAGCATTGCTCTGAGATGTGAATATATTAGTAGGGTGATGAGCTGGAGAATAAGGAGAATATTGCCACTGGAAATTGGGACAGAAAGGGTTTCATATGCAAAGACAGTTTAAGCAGGACTCTCCTGTTCATAAAAAAAAACAAAGCTATTGCTGTAATTAAAGGAGTATTAATGCTTTAAACCCATTTCCTTGGGTAGGTTTATTAAAAAGCGTACTGGTCCCTTGTTATTATAATGATTCTGTTTTGGTTCTTCATTTGTTTTATTTTCTACGTCACATGCAAATATTTCAAACACAGTACAACGTTAGATAAACTGCAGCATCCTTCATCCTGGTGTCTTTGTTGTAGGTTACATTGCAGATAGACCATTGGTGTGAGTTTGAAATACTACAGTATAATGTCTTTTGAAATATGTGCATATTCCAAATTACAGTAAACAAAAAGATATTCAACAGAAGAAGAAAAGTGTGGCAGTAATGTATGTGCTAATATGAAGATGGATTATTATTAGACTGAATCTGACCTACAGCACCGGGCGTGATTAAAGGTGTGATGTCAGTTACATCAATATGCTAAATAGGCTTGTGCACTATTTACTCACAGAAAATAAACTCACTTTGCAAGATCCAGCCATGCAGGATTAAAAGCTCTCAGTAAACCCTGACTATTTCTGTCTGGGCGTGCCTGTAATGCAGTGGAGTGGGAAGTTCTTTCCAGCTCTGCACGAGCATGAAATATTATATCGCAACGCCAGGACAACATCACTCTCTTATTCGTTTATGTTTTAATTGCATTCCCTCCCCGTTCGTTTAAGTAAACAAGTCCATCCACCTTTGAAGTCTGTGCTTTACAGTTTTTTTTGGTTGGCAAAATCTAAAAAATAAACAAAAAAAGTTTATGAAACCATTGGTGCAATTTTCAAAACTCTTAACTCCAAACTGAGTTGCAGGAATCTAATTGTTTTGGAATCCCAAACACTTTTGCATTTGATTACATACAAATTACAAAATCTAACATAACTTCCACAATTCTCTATATTACTTGCTCAGTCAGAAATACATATTTCAAATGTTCACTCTAATTGCTATTACCAAGAATGACATCTCATTATCGACAATCACATCGTGAAAATGCAAGTAGAATTAATTGACAATAATCCCAACACCACGTAAAAGGCTGTGTTGACTGCATGCAGTTTCTGACAACATGGAGCAGGCCACCCGCTCTTCCTCTTTTGGCAGCCTTCAACAAGAAAGTTGTTATGGAACGGGTGTGCAGGTTGCAGAACAAGATGCTAGGTGAGGGCGAGGTCGCAGTCACAGTCATGGTCGAGGACAGGGACAGGGACAGGGACAACGTCAAGGAAGACGAGATGACCAAAAAGAGTTACCATGTCGAATGAAATCAGAGCACCAGTTGTTGACCATGTCATCAACAGAGACTTGTCAATGAGAACAGCTAGGTTGATTGTCCAGCTTAATATGAAAAGGTCAACAGTAGCCTCTATCATCCGGTCGTTCCATACAGAGAACCGGTAAGTCTATAGAACATGCATAGTGTACCCAGTTTCACCGTACATTTACTGACAGCAGTAGAGTAAAGAATACCCACAGCATCCATATTGTGTTTTGTTTCCAGAATTGAGAAAAAGGCATGCAGTGATGGCCGCAGTCGATTACTCCCTGATCAACTGGAGATGACTGTACTTGAGATGGTCCGTGCAAAAAATTATACTCGCCTCAGCGAAATCCAGCGACGCGTTATTGAAGTCTAACTACAATTGCTTGTATTCTACAAAGGCACCACGTAACTATGAAACAAATTTACTTGGTGCCTTTTGAAAGAAATAATTCCAGGGTGAAGCAAATGCGAGCAGAGTATGTTCAGGTAAGAACACTATATTCATGCCTCAGTATATTGCAATAGAACTGCATACACAGGTACAGTAATATTCTTATGATACTGTTAGCATGTGAGTTTGATACAGAAACTGTGGTAGTACTATGAGTTGATATGGATAAGTAAACCCAGCTGTGCATCTCTATTTTCAGAAGGGAATGGAGCTGGATGCGAACATCAATCGGCACAAATACATTTTAGTTGATGAGACTGACTTCAACTTGACCAAAACACGAAGACGTGGCAGGAATATCATCAGCCAGAGTGTGATAACTCAGGTCCCAGGGCAGCGTGGGAGCAACATCTCCATGTGTGCTGCCATTTCAGACGATGGCGTGGTAACCCGTAGGCCATTACTTGGGTCGTACAATTCCACACATCTATTGAATTTTCTAGATGAGCTGCACAATAACCTTGTTCAAGCTAATCAGGAGGTCACATATGTTCATGTGTGGGACAAATTTAGCTTCCATCACGCAGCGGTGGTGCGGCAATGGTTCGCAGCACAGCAACAATTCATTGTGATGTACCTGCAACCATACTCGCCTTTCCTCAATCCTATTGAGGAGTTCTTCTCTGCATGGAGATGTAGGGTTTACAATTGCCACCCTTCTGCAGGCCATGGATGCTGCATGCAATGGCATTATCCAAGAAGGGCGTGGAAACGAAATAACACATGTCACTGTCAGTTTAAACTGCACTGAGGAATGAATATACTTGGGGTTTATTTGTTGGTTATTCGATTTGAAGGACATCTGCACATGGGATCAGCATGCAAGAAGGTTTTTTCCCAGGTACATGGCAAGCAAATTTCTTTTTTGTGATGAGAGGCGAGATGTACCTGAGTGACCTGGTATGGTTTATGTTTAAATAATTCATTTGTATTCATTTCTGTTTGCAGATTTTGTCCTCCTCCTTCAGTGGTGAAAATGTATTTTGACAAATGCATCATGAGTTTATTGTTCTTGAGTTCACTGCAATAATGCTGATATTTTCTTTTGTTTCAATGACTAAACTAATGATGCGATGGTATTTCATTAATAAATTCTGGTTTGGAGCCAACTATGTTGTTTTACAAAATGGATTAACTAAACAGAATGCAAAACTCAAGGTTTTACGTGTTTAACAGGCTTCTGCCACTAGTTAGTGGTTTTGGTTCTTGTGTTAACAGTTTTGAAAATTGCTCGAATTGTTTCATAAACTTGATTTTACCAACTGGAAAAAACTGTAATCACAGGTGACATTAATGTACTGAAAAGACTTTAGCCCAGGGGTGTCCAATCCTTGTCCTGGTTTTTGTTCCAACTGTGTCCTTAAAACCTAAATTGGTTCAATTATTACCAATTATTGTTCAAATTAAGTAATTTGGAGCACAGATGGAAAAAAAACCAGGAGGGACACCGGCCTTCCAGGACCAGAATTGGACACCCCCTGCTTTAGTCTAGGCTGAATCTGGCTTTTGCTCTTAAACAGAATAAAACATTTTTTAAACAATCTTTATTTAATTGTTTTGTCTGTGTGTGTATACAGTAGTACTTAGATTAGATTCAGTAAATCTCTGCTGGTGTGTTCAATCTCGATTTCATCCATCTGCTGGAATTACCTTCTCCTACATCTGGTAATTTTGTGAATATATTTGTCCCCATTGAAAAAAATTGGGGATATGTAAAAAAATTACATATGTGAGTAAACACAGTAAATAGTGTACTCCCCTTAAATGGGTAATAACCACGGCTTTTTCCACTGATTCTTCTAGTTTTTAGGTCACCAGCTCCCCCCTTACAATCACGCTGCTGGCTGTTTTTACTGTCTACCTACACAGGATCAGCATGGTTGTAAGAGGAAGTTTATTTGAATAGGGTCAGAAGGATATGATATATCTATGTCCGGCATCCTTTCCCAAGCTAGCATATACACACAAAGGTTTTTTTTTTAAGCTCGCAACCGTGTATACTGTACCTCAACTGATCGACTGGACTCTGCCGTGCCAAGCTCTAGGGAGGAAGTGTTGTGGTCAGTGTTTTGTGGTGTGTTTCTGTTATGCGTACTCACAGAATCTGCTTGTTACACAGATTTTGTTGAAAAAGATATTGGTAAAAGCAGCATAGCTTTTCTTTAAACGCTGCACGGTGTTTGGTAACACTAACATTATTATAAGTCAAGTCTAAAAGCAGTGATTCGTTCAGCCTGTCCAAATGCTTTTTGCTGAACCTAGTTTGTGCATGTGCTTTCTCAAAGAGTCAGTACTGCTCATCTCATCACTCCTGAGCTGCGTTTTATCAATAGCTTCCTCACTGTGCTTTTTAGAGCACCACATTGGGCCTCAGCGTTCAGTTGTAAAAGGGTTATGAGTCTTGAACAAGCAGCAAGAATAATTCAGTCTCTTTATCTCTTTAAGCAAGCCTTGTACAGGAGAAGCAGTTCCCAGCTCAAAGCCCACAGAACACTGCTGTAAAGTGTCTGAATAACACAGAGCCATTTCAGTGCTCTGCTCTCTACTGAGTTTACTATTCCTGAAGACAATGGGGGTGAGTCTCTGCAACTCTGATATTATGTTACTGAAGTTAGAATGAATCACTGCTACCTCCTACAGGTGGTTCATCAGTGGCCTTCTCTGACAGGAAGTCCTAGTCAGCATGGTCTTAAAAGCTGACAATGTCTGCTAAATGTTGTATTCATTTATAATAGCCTTCAGCCTTGGAATGAACATGCACCCACGCATTAGATTGGACCCAGCCAGGGAGACCTTGTGGCTTCACCCCTCTAGGCAATGCGCAACTCTGCTTATAACAATGTCTACTCAAGCATTGGCAAAGATTTCAGCTTTTGCGTAGGTAATCTGTTTTCTTTCCACCTCTTCGCTTTAAGCAAGGCAAAAGTGTTGCAAAATCCACACAGCAAACCCAATTCATTTGTTACACCAATGAGCATTTTAAGAAGCTATATTGTTTTTTTTGCAATTGGTTCTTGACATTCTCTCTGGACCTGGTTAGAAAATACTGCAGCTTAAATTATTACCTTACCTTAACCAGCTTCACTGGAAAACACCTTATAAAGCATAACCATCATAACCATCACCATTGTCATCATTAGTAATAGCAATGGTTAAATCTGCATGGGATAGGAAGATAATGTAATTTCTTGATTTAGTGATTGCAA